>NC_133777.1:54482617-54497008 GCF_003597395.2 Chelonoidis abingdonii
CCGCCCCTGACTTTAAACAATCCAGTTCTCTGATTGGTCCTCTGGTCAGGTGTTCGGTTACCCTTTTCAGGTAAAAGAAACTTAACCCTTACCTACCTATCCATTTATGACAGGCCGCATGAAATTGAAATTATAATATCAGTTTTATAAAACCGATTTTAGCAAATTCGATTTTATCCCGTAGTGTAGATGTGGCCTGATAGAACTAAAAGTGGATTGTGTGCAGCATGACTTCCAGACCCCATACTACTGGCATGGTCAACAGCACATGAAATCTAGTAGGGTTGGAGGAAGCAGCACCTAGCCACAGAAGAGGGGGGCATATAGCATTATGAGGGAGAACTGGTAACTATCCCACACCTTCAGTTTGTTTTCCTGTTTTGTTTTTATTTTTTGAAAGCTCATGAGCAAAGCTGTCAAATTGTGCCAGGTTTTGCTCTAAGATGGGCCTTTGGAATATCACATGCATTTTCATACAAATAATCATGTGTGAGTGAAGAAAAAACAGTTCTATAAAAAAAAATGTAGGATGAACATCCCTTTGTGTAGGGAGAGAAAACACAGGTTAGAAATTTGGCAGATTTTTTAATGTAATAAATTGACAACTGGTAGAAATGTGATGAAAAACCTGTTTCTGCTTTGCAAAATAACTAATTTGAGAGAAATTACACAGAAGTAGGTTTTATAAGGCTTTCACAGAATGTGCTTCATTCACGTTTCCCAAGATTTGTCACCTCTTCATTTTTCAAACTTTTGCCCATTCTCCTGAATTAAAAGATCCAAATTTTCTGCACATTCCCACCCACCAACATACGTACTTTTACATCTGTTCATCTTTAGCTGATTTGCAGACTGACACTAGGCAAGCATGGAAGTGAATAGTTTATCAGTGTGAACTTAAGAATGTAAAGCCATGGAAGAATGTAGAGCTGTATTACAGTGCACCTTCATTTAGCCAAATGATATGTGCACACAAACAGTTTGGATAAATAATACTTTGGGTAACCCAGCGGATTGTTTCTATAAGCTTATCTGTAATTGAGCTTGTGTTCCCGAGTGGGTAGTAAAGGATAAACAGAATTTTCCTGTGAGATAGTGTTGATATCCCCATCAAACCATTCATAAAGTTACAAAGTAGATAAGCTATGTTCTCTAAAGTTTTGGAGCACCGCACTTGTCAACTCTCCATTTTTTTCTAGTTTGTTGGTAGTTTTAAGGTCTTTCTGGCAGACCTAGAATGTGGGAATTACATATATCTTCCCCTCCTCCCCCCAGAAAGTATTATGCAAGGAGCAGACTCTGCTAAGCATATGCTTTCCTCACACCTATTTTTATAAATGCACCTTATAAGTAGAAGTTGGTTCAAACCAAAACCGTGGATCCAATGGTCAATACCTTCCTGCTTCCTGCACGCATGCCAAACTTCGGGTATTTGGTCAGGATTTCAACTATGTGGCTGGGCCCTGTTTGTATAATGCATTGAAGCAAAATCTCAGATCACCTTTGAACTAGGCAGAAGTTCTGTTCTGGATTTTGTAGCTTTGGGCCCATGTTCTAGTGAGAGATACTGTTGTATCTTGTATGATCATACAAGATGGTTAATTATTTGGGCACAGGTTTCAAAACTGAGCCCAAGGGCTGAAATGTGAATATTCTGTGGAAGAAAACAATAATGTGAGATGCTCAATGTGTTGTACATTAATTTACGTTAAATAAAAAGCCTGGTTATAATTAATACATTTGTGTCTAATATTGCAATTCCGCATGTCAGATTTACAACTTGAGCTGAATAATTAGACAAAGAGGTTTTTTCCCCCGAGGCTTGTCAGACCTTTTCAGAAGTGATCTATTTTATACAAAGTTTTAAAACTGACTTTTGTCTTGACAGACAGATTTACATTTCAAGTATTTCAAAGCAACTCCATCCGAATTGCTCGAATTCTTCATCCATCTATCATTCAGCTAATCTGTTTGCTTTTCCCCTTTTACTGAATGTACTTAGTGTTCTTTTGTTGAGAGCATTGTTTTTCAGACTGTGCTAACGCATCTTTAATCATACCTCACCTCTTTCTTATGCATTTGCCTTATAGTTCTAGGTGGAATTGCCTCTTCAGATTTTTCCTCTCTTTCAGTGGCACATTCAGACTCAAATTGTTGTGCTCAGTAGTGCCATTGTCACATTATAACAGAGAAAATGCTTCATCATGTGTTGCTGAACAAGATGAAATCTTCACTAAGGAGCTGAGGGATCATGTTTGAGAAAAACATTCATTTTTATGCACCAAGTTATTACTGTGGAAAAGGCCATCACAACCTCTAATACTAGTGGAGTTTCTTGAAAGATTGTGGTTCCTGAGATTTTAGTTTTTAACGTATTTGGATACAGGACTTTTAAAGAGCTGTTGAAATGGTCACCTTGTATCCAGCATGTTATTTATCCTGCATCTAACAAACTGGCCAACAAACAAACATTGTCTTTAAAATGTTAATAAATTGGATAATGTACTTCTGTATATGCTGATTAACAAAGACTATCCAACTACAGAGGATAATTTTTAAAACTTGCTACTAATTTAAGTATGATATGGAGCAGTCTGAGCGTCCAGATAATTGCATAAGATTAAGCAAAGACATATGTGTACTGTTGGATTGTTAATCAGCAGCCCAATATTTTATTTACATGCTGGCTGGAAAAAGAAAAGAGGGTTTAACTGAAAGATGCAATTCACACCAGGGCACGGAGACTATATAGGGATATATGCGGGGGAAAATCTAACTCCAAATAGAAGATGAATTAGGGCAGTTTTTACAAGGTAGCAAGGCAAAAACCCACATTGATTTAACTTGTCAAGATAGGTTTTAACTTTCTTTCCAAAGCTGTTTACATTGAAGATTTGCTCCTTCACAGCCCTTCTGTGTGTCCTTGTGGAACAAAAGCTGAATTTGTGATACCACAATCGTTTGTATGATGTCATGAGCATGTGACTGATGACTTCATTATGTGATCAATAAGATGATGAAGGTCAGAGGTAGAAAATGCCCATTAAGGGCCTCATTCTCCCTTTATAAGGGGGTGGAGGGGTTGGTTTGCCCTATTGCAGAAAGTGGCATGGAGGTTCAGCTCCCAAACAGAAGGATTTGAGAATCTACCAGAGCAGTGGTTCCCAAACTGGGGTTTGTGAACCCCTGGGGATTCATGAAATGTTACAGGGGGTTCTCGGGGGGGAAAAATCCCTAATGGTGGACAGAGCTGTCCCTAGGGACCCTAGGCAGCATGGGGCCAGGACCCCAGAGGCCCTGGGCTTCCAAGAGCTAAGCAGATCAAAGCCAGCATATCTATCACAGTGAGGAGATTTAAACTTCAAGACTCTTTATAAGAAATGGAAAGGGAGGTGGATATTTTTCGAAGTGTTTTAAATTAAATAGGCAGCTAGTGTTGTTTTTTAAATTATTATGAAGAACAAGTTGTTTGTCTGGACTGCTCAAGACCTGAATGCTTGTGTAGGAGGAACTCTTTGAGTTGGCTTCTTAAATACCTTCATGCTGTTTCACATCTGATACTCCTTGATGAAATATAGGAGCCTTGTCTTAATACAGCTTATTCAAAGTGATACAAGCTATGAAAGTGAGATCTTGGAAGAGTGTTGCTGTTTCATAATGTAATAAAAATACAGTGATAAATAATAATGAATAATATAGTAAATAGTGTGTAATCATGTCAATAATAATTTTTATATTTCCAAGATCACTGCTTTTATAATTTATACTCAGGTAAAGGAGAAAATCCCTGGAAATATTCATTTTTAGGAGGGGGTTTGTGAGACTTGACATTTTAGTGAAAGGGGTTCACAGGTTGTTAAAGTTGGGGAACCGTTGGTCTAGAGGGAAGGACTGTCTGCTCAGAAACACTGATTCCACACACCCATCTGATCTGACATTCTCTCTCTTACACACACTCTGCAGTGCATAGGCAGCACAGCTCTGAAAGGAGCTGTACTGCTGGGGGCTCCCCAGCTAGCTAATGCCTACAGAGCCCTCAGCCCCCAGGGACTGACTTACAGCACACAGGGGCATCCCATGCAAAATAAAGCTCAGAACAGTAACAGCATTGCCTTGTTTCACTTTGTCATGGGCTTGCAGGAAGAGAAGAAACAGTGATGCTATGGACAGAGGCCATCCATCTTCTTGTCCTCCCTCTTCCTAGCCAGAGATCTGGATCATCACAGGGGTGCATTTTCAAATGTCTGGCATGGGATGGGCCTGCCATAGAACCATTTGCCCCATTCTGTGCTCTGCTAAGACATTATCCACTGACTGTGCTCCCCTCCATCCACAGGAGTGAAAAGGAATGTTTGGCCCTGACATACAGATGGATTCAATAAATACAAAGGAGAACACACAATAACACTGGACAAGTGAATATCCTTTGGTATAAATTTCCTATCTGTTTCTCCAACCGTTCTCTCCAGTAGATAAGCCCCCTTTAAAGAGGACATTGCTGTAAGGGATATTCATAATCTAACAAAAGAAGTGATAGCAAGTCTATTGATGTAGAGAATACATCTGTGGACTGGTGGCATGCTACCAAAAAACCACAAAACAGAACCTTCTGGAAATTCATTGCCGGGTAAATCAGTGGACCTAAAGCTCCATTGTTCCAGCACAGCTAGTAAGACATTATGAATTACCTCTGAGGTTATCTGCCAGTTTAACCATAAAGTAATAATGAAATATATTCTGATTGTGGGCAAGATTTGAAGAGCCTTTTATGAGTCAAAAAAGGGTCAGCAAACTCATTTTGACTTATTTGGAAATTCATTTAATTCAGAGAATGCTTTTCTCCATGTTAGGAGGCACAGTGCTGATTAGATTTTATTTGCCTGGTAGAGTGGCTGTGCATTTGAACAGAAGTCTAAACCTTTTATGTAGAACTTGCAAAAGAAATATTCAGCTAGAGTTCATCTGTTCTGTAATCCTCCTTTGGTGCATAGAGAAGCAAACTTTACAAAATCTCCCGACAGTTTCTAAAAACTAAAATCCTTTTGAATTTCTGGAGACTGAGATTCTCTGTTTAGCTGCAAAACAGGTATCAATACAACTGGGGCAACAGCAAAGCAAGCTTCACCACGCTATATGCCTCAGCCCTGACTTAGAGAGACAGTAGTATGTCCCTCACACTAGAGAAGAGTCCTTACTGAAACTATTGGACAATGAGTCATCTCTTTAGTTGTTCCTGACTTACTTCCAAAATAATTAATCATGCTCTGTGTTGCCCAGTATTACCACACAGGGTCTCCCTATGGCCTGGCCTATGCCGTCTTGAAATGAATTCTGGTGAGAGGATCTGCGTTCTCATTCAGTTCTAGGCCTTTCTGCTTGAAACTGCCAGTAGTGGTGCAAGTTGCCGTTGGGGTGGCAATCCTGATGTTGAGATCATCCTCTGGAAAATTGACCCCTTCAAACAAATACTGTTTTGTAGAACAGAAGCCCTTTGCTCACCCAGGCATCAGAGAGCATTTTATTTCTCCTCTGTTATTCTCTAGGCCATTAATTTATCCCAAACTCTTTTCACAGCTGCTGGTGCCACACCTGATAGGATCTAGGACTACTGCAATTGCTGGTCCTTTGCTAAAATTGGTTAGTAGTGAGCAACCATGTAAGACTCCTGTGGATACTTTCTATCCTTCTTCCATTAGACCATTTTGAATCTGTACAATGTACAACAGCTTACACTTTAGACCTGCTTTTCCTGTTGGTTTTCATGGCTTTGGTATGGAGGCAACAGAGGAGGAGAATTCATCTGCCAGGTTTTAGATTGTTTCCAGGAGAGTTCATTTCCCATACTTGCTGCATATTTATGATCTGCTGAAGGTCAGTCAGAAAAGACAATGGTTTATAAGATGTCACGTCCTTCTTCAACTGTGGCAGAGGTGGAAAGCAAGAGCACAAAAAGGACTGAAACCAAACTGAGACAGTACTATAGACACCTGCTAGGCACAGAAGGCTCTAGCTTGATGCCTCGATAAAATACAGTAGAACCTCTGAGCTACAAACATGTTGGGAATGGAAGTTATTTGTAATTGAAATGTTCATAACTTTGAACAAAATGTTATGGTGGTTCTTTCAAAAGTTTACAACTGAACATTGACTTATTACAGCTTTGAAACTTTACTATGCAGAAGAAAAATGCTGCTTTCGTTTAGTATTTTAAACACAGTACTTGTACTGTATTGGCTTTTTTTTTTTTTTCTTTTTTGGTAGTCTCTGCTGCTGCCTGATTGTGTGCTTGTAGTTCCAAATGAGGTGTGTGGTTGACTGGTCAGTTCATAACTCTGGTGTTCATAACTCTGAGGTTCTACTGTACCTTGATAAAAATTCAGTGATTCATTCCTGCTTCATTAATACTTACTGACATGCTCAACTGCAGCTGGCAATAAATATGTAACCCTGGCAAAGGTCAGCTGGAATTTTAATGGCTGATCATAGGCAGCAGCTCTAGCCATCTGGAACTGTAAGATTCAACAGGAGACATGTCCTGTGCATATGGATGAAAGTTGCTTTGTTAGCAAATCACTGAACACCAGATTGACTTCACCTGCCCACCTTCACTCCTGAATTGGTATTGAAATGGGCAGGGCTTAGTAAGAGAGAAGATGTACCAGGGATCAAGTACAGAAAAGCAAAAGTGAAACATCCTTGAACAGCTGTCTAAGTGCATGGCCTTGAAAGGTGTAGTCAATGGGGATTAAAGGGTATCCCACGCCTCCCCAAACAAGGCCCTTAGTGACCTGAGGTTAAAGACTGAAGAGTGTGTTTTTTCTCCTTTAAATCCCCAAGCAATATGCATACAGTGTCTTCGTCATCTCCAAGTCAACTCGTTGCAGATGATATCTGATAAGATTAAAGTTTAATATTGTCAGCTTGGTCTATATAACTGCAAGATACGAGAGTCTAGATTTTCGTACTTGGCAAAAACATATTTCCCAATGGTGAAAGCAAATGTCCAAAGCTGTGGACATTTTCCATAATAGTTTCAGCGCAAGTTCTTTTCTGCTGTTGAAATACTTTGGAGGGTGGTAAAACAATTCCATGATCAATCCCTAAATTACATATTTTTTTTTTTAGAATGATTAGCAAGTCGGATACTAAGGCCTTCAGCTGAGATCTCAACTAGTGATCTGGCATAAGTATAGATATTTTTGCTAAAATCCAAAAATAAAAAAATTCACACACTTATTTAATAAAGTAGATGAAATTTGTTTGGGTGTACATGTACTCTCCTTATTAATGGATATTCAGACAGCTCCAGGTGACACAGATGCAATTGTTCACGTCTGCCCTGCCAGATGTTGGTACTTTGCTTGACAAGTTCCCATGTGATATATTGGGAATGGTGACTCTGCAATTGCAAAGCTGATATAATAAGAGCAGAGTCAGCATATGTAATTAGCAGCTGACGAAGACCCATTTGAAAATTGGGATATTTCCAGCTGAACTAGAATGCCTAATGGCTGTTCCCTTCCAAAAGGCTTGGGAGCCAACTGTGCTTCTAGTAGACTTAGTCAATAGTCTCATTCTTTCCTTCCTTTGGGACATCCCCTGGGGCTGTATTGGACAATTGCTCTTCTCTTGTATGAGGGTTTTATGGAATTCAGTCTAGTTGTTTGCTCAATGAGGGTTAGTGGGAAGATATGGGCTGTGATGTCTTCAATATACAGGTAACCCCTTACTTTAGATCTTCCTTTCAACCAGCCTGTCCGGTGCAGAATAATGACTTATCTGGTGCCTAATTAAGTTTGGGGCACAGATAAGAACTATTTGATGGATACTTGGTCCAGATAAGATGGAAGTCATGTTAGACAGATGGCCCATACAAAAGAATAATGAAGACATGAACCAGAATGTTGAGAGGTGAGAGAGAGATTTTACAGATGATATAAGCAAAGAAGCAAGATATCTAACCAAGACCCTCAGCAACAGGTAGAAAAAAGGAATGGGAAGGACAGGCTGAGCAGGGATTTAAAACCCAAGAGCAGCATGTGGGGATGGCAGGTGAGGGAGGAGATGAGGGAAGAGAAATCAAGTCAATTGGCCAGGAACTAGCATGTGTGAAAAATCGTGACAGGAGGAGTGTTGGGGGGGGAGGGATAGATGTCTCTATAAAACAAAGCCCCGAATACTGGGACTGTCCCTATAAAATTGGAACATCTGGTCACCCTACCGGGAACAAATAGCAGAGTTGACATGGAAGGATGAATGTACAGAGGAGGAAGTTGGAATAGTCATGGGACTTCATCCAGGGGCAATGAGTGGAGCGAGAGCAGTAACAGAGTGGAAGGAAGGGGTGATGGGGCAGTTAAGCTGTGGGGTGAAGAGTTAGTGAGCACCACAGATATTGGAAGGAGCATGGGGAATAGTGATAGCATTGTCAGGGTGTTGCAATGAGAGCCTTAGCTAGAGGCAGCACGAGACTGAAGACTCTTTTGGAAGAGCAGGTTCACGTATAGGTCCCCGCCAGAAGCGAGCAGCAGGTGTCAGTGACCAGGCTGGTGCGTTTGATGTCCCGGAGTGGCTCTTTACTGGTGGGAAGGGGAATGGACAAGGGCAGAGCAGGCATGCCAAGCTCACTCCGATGCTGCCTGGTTAGTTAGCTGGAGACTGAAGGCTGTTCTGGGCACAGTCTCTTTGCAGTCTGCACCTGAAAGAACTGCAGCATGGAGCCGCATGGGCTGTGAGGGAGGAGGATGCTGAAACCCACCGGCCGTATCCAGAGTGATTCTTGGGGGAGGGGGACAGAGGAGGGAATGCAAGGTGGTGTAGTTCACCCTCTTAGTGGCCTGTGTGGAGGAGACAGGAATGCTATACCCAGTGGCCATGTTCAGGTTGGGATAAGTTCACTTTACCTGATTGAAGCTCCCTTGCTCTTTCAGCTGAGTAAGGCATCCTTTAATCCCCATAGGAAACATTTAGCAACATTCATGTTATGTTAATTACCTTATATAACCTAGAGAACATCAGCACGGGTGAGCTAAGTGAGTGTTGTAGGGCCCAGCAATGGTGAGCCTAATGACCCGGGAACAGGCTACTGATGGGGATTCACAAAGGACTTGGCTTGTTTGGGAATCAGGATTAGAATATACAGGCTATTAGCCACTTATTTCTAACGCAGACAGCACCACATCAGCATGTCTTCCCCTATCAAAAGGCATTAATCAGTCACCAGAAAGCCCTGCGTGACAGCAAACTAGGCCATAAATAATGCCCTCTACCAAAGCACAGGAAGCCCTCAAACTGATGAGAACAAAACAATACAAAACTATTAATTGCCTCTTTAGGAATATAAAACCAGTCTGCTGCTCAGAGAAATGTTAGCTATTTAGGATCTTTTGTTGCTAATGACCACTGGATTCTGAGAGGCTGGAGTTGCCTTCCCAATTATTTAAGAACCTGAAGCAGTCTCTGAGTGGTGGTTATTAAAAAGAAAATCAAAGCAATGTGCTATATTGTACATTAAAATGATTGTTTTATGGCACTGTATTTTTATGTAACTTAACATTTAGGAAACTAAAGACCAATTAGAAAAAATCTATTTCCCCCTCCTATTTCCAAGGTTATCTTCCCAAGTCAAAAATATGTTGGTTACCATTTTATGCAGATCTTGAAGGAGCTTTTCCCCAGGGGAAAAAAGGGAATTTAATATTCCCTTATTACTCTTCAGGAGCCATATTAAATTTTTAAGTAGAGCTTGGCCTACCACAAAGCCTACCCAATGCTGAGGAACCTGTACGGGTGGACAAATAAACAAAATGCTTGCTGAGGAGCACAACTACTGGTGCTATTTAGCTGGTTGAATATCAGCTCAGGAGTATTTGGCTGTTGAATATTCACCTGTCCCTGGTTCCTGACAGTTGCTGCCCCACTGAGCTAGATTCATCTTATGACTGGAGGCCCTGAGCGCCTCACATCACTTCCCTAGAGCCACTTCCTGGAGAAGGGAGGTAGGAAGTAGCCTTGAGTCCACCCTTTCCCTTTCAAGGTGGGAGCTAGCTAGCCCTTTCATCCCCATTTTTTCCCCAGGGGATAGTGTGATGGTTCTTAGGGGTATCCAGGGCTGTGAGGAATCTCACTACCCTCTGTCTTTAGTGTGAGGAGGCCTCACTTGTGCCTGCCATGGGTCAGCTCCCAAACTGCACTGATCACACACAATACAAATACTCTCTTCTTGGCCTCGTGGGCCCTGCTGTCTCTCTAGAGGTTAGTGATTGGCACATTCCAACCCTCAAGCTTTCCGAGTGTCTCCCTGGAGTGACCAGCTCCAAGCCACTAAACAGTCTCAGATTCCACAGATTCACTGCTTCCAAAGATGCAGAACATGCCAGCTTACCAGATCCACCACAGACCACCGCTCCACTTAACTCTCAGTACCTAGATATATTTCAAGTAAAATTACATATGTTTGTTTAACATGCTTATAGATTCGAGTAACAGTAAGTAGAAGTATTGGAAACAAATGGTTATCTATAAAATCCTAATAGGCATTCTAGAGCTGAGGCTTAATTAACAAGATACTCTCATGTCTAACCAAATATTGCTTACCCAAAATCTTTGCAGCACTGTACAGCCAGGTTGGCTGTGACGCCCCTTTCGTGAGACAAACTCCCATCTTGCCTCACACATGAAGGATTCCATGTTTCCTTGGACCCTGATATATACCATAATAGTCCTTTGTCTTTATTCATAAACAAAACCTCTGCTTTTTGTTTCATCCTATAGGTTTAATCTTGCAGATTCCTCAGTCTCTTATTTCGCTTGTGGTTCAGTATGCAAACAGGCCTAAGCTGTGAGGCAAACAATACACACAAGGCCAGGAAGGGAGATAGGTGTCTGTTACCTCCTGCCTGAAAGGAACATTTTGGAGGTATGGCACCTCCAGGTGACCTGCCTTAACTCCAAGATCTTAATAACACTATTTACTGTATAGGTACATAACTCCTTAAATATTATCCTTACTTACATTTCACAATGATTATAATGACTCTACTGGCTCTTGGTAAAAACATCCCATGCCTCCCTTCAGTGAACTATTGTGCATATATCTGAGTTGGGGATCCCTGCACCTGTGCCCTCTGCCATTTGGATTAAGGGGTCTGTGGGTCACAGAGGGGCAGCAAGAAAGGCCTGCATACCCTCTCATCCATAGAAAGGTCTTGAGAAGAATGGCTGCCTGCCTTCTCTCTGATTTTTCATAGCTGCAGGTTCGAAGGAGGAGGACTCTGTTATATTAATTTAGGTGGAGTATATGGGCCCAGAGAGTCAAAGGTGTTAGCATGACCCTAACTGTCCAACATTTAAGCACATGAGTAAGGGGCATTGGCTTCAGTGGGCAACTTAAACAAAGCTATTCACCGGTGTAAGAGTTTGCAGGATCAGGCCCTTAGTAATTACAGTTTGGCACACAGACAATAGACACAGTTGGTAAATGAACAGGGAAATATGAATCTTTATATTTTAATTCATGCTTTCAACCTTTTATTTGACATTGAAAGATAGTGTCCTTTATTCTAACCTCCACAGTGGAGTCCCTCCACAGCATTAAGCAATGACAAGCTTCAGTCCTTAAGTCTGCTAAGATACACAGGCTGACTGGATGTGGAACTGGATTTTTCTGAACTGATCATCATATACCCCACCATCACTGTAACAGAGCAGAAATGTCCAGTGATCACACTGAGCACTTCATGAAAAGTTTTTTGTGTTTAAAAAAAAAAAGTCAAAAGATTCTTCTATGAGAATAAAAGTGGGAAACATCTCTGAGATTGCTGGGGCAGCCTCTTGGCTGGTGTGGAAGTTTTATAGTTACAGCACCACTTCCACAGTTGTCCCATGTGTTTCAGGATTCATGTACTGGGGGGAGGGGAGCCCAAAGCAGTTACTCCATACTACTCTTTTGTGGACACTCTTACTCCACACAGAGTGCCTTTCTCTGCTTTAGTTTAATATGCTGCTAAAACACCCAAAGGCACTCTTTGTGCAGAATAAAGAGCATCCACAGGGATGTTGCTGGGGAGTGGCTAGTGCACTTGAAATCCAAGCTTAGAGATCTTTGTTCTGAATTTTCTGAAATCTGGGTGTTTTTAGTTCCTGTAGATTCCATCCTCATGTAGTAATGGTCTTTCTAGATGCAGGGGTTCTCAACCTGCCTTTTGCAAATAGATATCAGAGGTGCAACCACCAGTGTTTTGAACAGGTGAGACCTGAGTGCAAAAAGTCCAGTGTTTAATTAAAATGTAGTTAAACATCCGGTTGGTTGGTATATAATGTTATAGAGGAAGGTGCTCTTGGCTTGAGAGGAGTCTGCCCTGGGACTGTTGGGGGGTAGAAAATAATGAGAACAATTGGTCTGGATAAACATTTGCCACTGAAAGATATTGCTTTAACTAAGGCTGTGCAAAGTGAGCTGTGTGGGACTTTAAAACTAGGTATCAGAGCTTTACCTGTAACCACTTAGCCAGGCTGCTTCACTGCAGTGTGGATCATACGTCACATGAGAGTTCATCTCTACAAAGATGGAGAGTGGATGGAACAGCAACTTTCCTGCTCTGTTTGTGAAGCATCAGCTAGAATAGAAGTGGCTGGCATTGCATCTGAAGGAGCGTTGGTAGTCACCCCACATCCAAATGAATAATTAGCTGGAATAATTACCAGCCTGAAGATGAATTCACACACTGTTTTGCTCGTGATGGTATCAAGGATAACAGGTGTTGAGAGTGCCTCGCAGGGACAAAGATTAAAGATTATTTCATTGTCTGGATTCCTTTAGGCAGAAAAGTCTTGTGTTTTCTTGTGTCATGCACAGAAAGGTCTAAGCAGTGGTTCGTTCTCCTCATGCTCTGGCAGTTTTGAAGCTGAGTTTTTGACAGAGAGTGAATATTGTTTAATCTGGCAGAAGGGTCTGTCCTTGAGAATTCAGCAATTCTCTCTCTATGTCTGCACACAGCCTGATGCCTTTCCAGAGGCCCATGTAAAAGTGCATTTAGGGACGCCAAAGAGATAGTCCACAACAAGTCTTCCATTTATTGAGGTTTAGATTAATTAGGAAGTAGGTATTTGAACAGTTACTTCACTTAGAGACCTGCTGATGGAATATTGAGCTATTTCAGACTCATTGTTTCAATATTTGCAAAGAAATATTGTGATGAATTTTAATGGGAGTACTTCATATTCTGTTTCCTGGTGGCCACTGTTATACTTTTTGCTGTGTATTACAGTAATGCCTGGAGGCCAGGGCCGCCTCATGTTAAGCACTTATACAAACATATAACAGAGAGACAGTCCCTGCCCTGAGGAGTTCAGAAATATTTCCTTACACATATAGTACAGAGGGCTGTTTCAGAGACACTGAACTCTATGCACAGACTCAGCTGGAGGTGCTGCTGGCCCAAATATCATGGAACCATTTTAATCATTATCAAACTAATTGCCATCTCCAAACCAGGGAGCTGTGGACACAAAACCTCCCAGGGCTCCTGCTGGAGTTGAGTGTATGCATGTTGCTGGTCAGTGCCTGTATAAGCTACAGTTGATCCTCTGACTAAGATTAGGTGAACTTTGTGAAGCTTGGGGAAACCTCTGAAACTATTCTTTGGGGTTTGTGATTCGTGTGCTTGAACCTTTTCCCTATTCCACTTTTCTCACCACTCCCCTCTAAGGGTGTTCAGACTTAGATAGAGAAATGTTTAAGTGAAAACTTATGCTATATATTAATGACAGAAGAGCCTTCTTTCTCCCTTGAAAACCTAGATTAGTCCAAGTGGGTGCTCTCCATTCAATACCTATAAAATTTCCCTCCCCACCGCCTGGTCCTTCATATATGTTTTTTTCACTCTATCCACTCTGCTCTATTTTTCAGTTGATTAGTTTCTTCCCATTCCCTTTTTTCAGGCTCTCTTTAGCCACTTGTAAACCTAAGAAAACTTAACCCACAGAGTTCAAGTGGGTTTGAAATTGGGCAGTTTACCCCTCCATTATTGTTAGGTATGGTAATAAATTAGCTGGTATCGAATTATTCATCTTAATCACAGACGACCTAACATTCCCAGATTCAAAGACCTGGTCTGCACTATGTGTTTAAACCGAATTTAGCAGCGTTAAACCGATTTAACCCTGCACCCGTCCACACAACGAAGCCCTTTATATCGATATAAAGGGCTCTTTAATTTAAACCGGTTTCTGTACTCCTCCCCGACAAGGGGAGTAGCACTGAAATCAGTATTGTCATGTTGGATTAGAGTTAGTGTGGCCGCAATTCGACAGTATTGGCCTCCGGGCAGTATCCCACAGTGCACCCTTCTGACTGCTCTGGAAAGCAATCTGAACTCAGATGCACTGGCC
>NC_133777.1:54498427-54626495 GCF_003597395.2 Chelonoidis abingdonii
ACACATACGGTGACAGTGACAAAAGGTAAAACAGGCTCCATGGTTGCCATGCTATGGCGTCTGCCAGGGCAATCCAGGGGAAAAAGGGCGTGAAATGATTGTCTGCTGTTGCTTTCACGGAGGAAGGATTGAGTGACGACATTTACCTAGAATCACGCACGACACTATGTTTGCACCATCATGCACTGGGATCTCAACCCAGAATTCCAGTGGGTGGGGCAGTCTGCGGGAACTATGGAATAGCTACAGGATAACTACCCACAGTGCAACGCTCCGGAAATTGACGGTAGCCTTGGTACATGGACACACACCGCTGAATTAATGTGCTTAGTGTGGCGCGTGCACTCGACTTTATACAATCTGTTTTAAAAAAACGGTTTCTGTAAAATCGGAATAATCCTATAGTGTAGACATACCCAAAGGTATCTTTATTTTTCTAGGTGTTTATGCCTCTAATACTGTTAAATTAACAAAACCCACAGCATAGTATTATGTGAGGCACAGGATAGACTGGGAAAACTGGTTTGTGTTGATGGTATGACTATATGGTGATGATGCATATGGTGTTTTTGTTTCCAGCACTATATACTCCACATTCAGAACCCAGCCAATACATGTTTTAGGAGTGTTGCGAGAATGAGCAAACACTGCGAAGAGATCCTTGCTAATACTAAAATTCGTAGTTCCACCTTGACACAACTGGCAAAACGTGAAGCAAGGATTGGAAATTTACATTGCACCTACCTGCAGCGCAAAGGCCTTGTGGATATTTCACTTTCCTGTACCATCAATCATTCTGCATCTTGTATCAGTGCTTCCATGCAGATAGTAAGACATGGTGTTCTTCAATTCCCATTGGCCAGGCATCAGTTTTTTGAAGATGTCTAAGCCTCTTCACTTTGCCTTCCAGCAATACCCCTATAGCTTTTATCATAATTTTTTATACTAATGTAGGGCCAAAATCTGCCTTTGGATAGTCACGTGCCACTCCCATTGACATCAGAAAGAGTCATGCACGCATGTCCAAAGGCAGAATCTGGCCTGCAAACAAAGGAAGATACTCAGTTTCTTAGAAGTACAAAACTAGGCTTAAATATCTCTCAACAAAACACTTCCTTAGGGTCTAATTGATTGTCAAATATGGGGCCGAGAAGGAATTTCCCCCAGCTCAGATTAGCAGCAAGTTTAGGAGCTTTACCTTCCTCTGCAGCATGTGGGTGTGGGTCAATTGCCAAAATTATTTGAGTGTATCTCATTTAATCAGTTCCCTGCCATTGCAGGGGCCTTGAGCACTGGTGCATCTTGGTTCCTTGTTTTCTCTGACTGTGGCACAGAATAGTCTAGTCTCCAGTGAGTGGTAATACTTTGGTCTCATTTTGGTTGCTGAGTTTAGTGTGCAGGTGCTGAGTACTGTAGGTGGTCTTTGATATATAGGAGCTCAGAGGAGATAATACAGTGGTCTCTTCTGGTCATAGACTCCATAATTATGACTTTCTCATGAGACTTCCAGAATTTCTTCTCATCCAAGCTGGAGCTAGAAAAAGAAGATGACAGTGACAATTCAAGATTAGTTGGTTACTTCCGAAATGGTCTGGCTGAGATATAATTTGGACATTGTGAAGAAGTTCATATTGGCTTTTATTTTCTATTCAAATCAATTTTCTCATCCCTAATTATGTTCCCGTATGCATTTCATATAGTACTGCTTCTCTGCTTCTGAAGATCTCTTTTTTTTTTTCCTTCAATGATTACTTTAAAAAACTCTACATAATTAATACAGGCTATAAATATTCAGCATGTAATTTATCTTGTAAGTATGGATATGCAATTCATTTGCTAAGAAAATATATACTAGAAAAGGGGGACTACACTGAATCTGAGAATTAAAATAAATATCAAGGTGAATTTAGAATCAAGAGTCCAGTAGTGCCAGGGAAGTGCTGTACTCTGCCAAGCAGTGACTTAAATGAATCTGGAAAAGGCTGCTTACATTCTATTACCTACAATCCTTTGTATGGTCTTCTGCTGGCCACTTGATAACTTCATTTTAGACGTTCACAATGACTAATAATGGCTTATAAATTAGCACAGCTGGTTCAAATTGCACAAAACCCCCATCCAGGAGATACAGATGGGCAGTGGGACACTATTTGAGCTCAAAAGCTTGAATAGCAGGCACATCAGAGTTCACTGCAGTCCCACGTCTGCCAGGTTGCCAATTATGGTTGGACATATTCCTGGAGGTTTCATCACATGACATAATCTTTAATTAAAGATTAATCTTTAATTCCTGGAGACTTCAGGACAATCCTGGAGGGTTGGCAACCATCGTCTGCCCACAGGTTGGGGGTGGGGAGGGATAAATATCCTTTCTCTTTCACAAGCACCACCTGGAGTTCCCCACACATAACAAGATTATTCAGCTTTTATGTCAGGATGGGATGAATTTCCCCCATGAATAACCAGTCCAAAACCAACAAACCATTAAAATGTGTCTGTCTTCATACTAGATAGTGATGGTGGATGAAAGCCTCAAAACTGCGCCTTGTTGTCTTTGACACATCCCCCTGTGGTTGCAGCTGCCAAGTGGCAATTTAGATGCAGAAAGGCCATTGGTTAGCACAGCATCACCCTTGGGCCAGATGAAAAAAACCCAGCAAGAAATATTGCTAAACTTCCAAAGCCACCTGCTTCCTTTGCTGACCCCAGCCCTTGTTACCCATACCCCAGATAGTCTGACCCAAAGGCAATCTGGAAGTTCCACTGAATTTGGAGCATTACAGAGACACAATTCTTGCCCCTTGGTGGTTCCATATGCATGCACACAGCATACAAGACGTTGCCTAACACAGTATGTCTTTAATCTGATGATTATTAATATTATGTTAAAGTCAGGCCTGTTTGACAACCTTTATTCATGTGACTATTTCACTCACTGCAATAGGGCTATTAGTGTGAGTATCATAGGAGAAAGCCCTAAGTAGTTACCGTATCTGGGGGGAAAAAAATTCACCTTGAAACTCAGAATTAGGTCTGTAAATTGACATGCGTTAAGTATCCCTCGTACCTGGACAAATGAGATCACGGAGTTGTATGTGTTACTGCAGCACTGATGCAGAATGTATCGTGGCTTTCCGTATTGGTGAAGAAGATATGGTGGCTCCTCACACTGCTGACCTGTGGAGGCTCCTGTGAGAGAGCAATATGTCCTCATACTTTGGCACTGGGGTATTTGAGTAAGTGACTATTACACAAGCTATGTGTAATGCAAGTTAGAACTTCTGGAAATTAGATTTTTTTCAAAAGCGCAAGAGGCAGGTAGGTGCTTAACCCCGATTAGCTTTTGTAGTAAGTTGGGAATCTCACTGCACTTTGTGCTTTGAAAATCTGCTGCATGTATATACGCCTTTGGAGTGGAAGTGCTCAAACCGCTCCAAAGACATTAATTAGGCCTCTCAACATCCCTACTGGTTAGGGGTGGTCATTCCTATTGTGAGGATGGGGAAATTGAGATCTAGAGATTACTCAGATCACAAAGGGAATCAGTGGCAGACGTTTAAAGAACCAATCTTCGGCCTACAATTCAAGTAGAATAAGGCAAAAGATTTCCTACAGAGCACCATATACCACCCTCTCTGCCTTCAAAAATATTCCCAGCAGTTCTGAATGCTAACATGGAAGCTCACTTGCTGGGGTCTGCCTATATTAGTGGTAACTGCATTCCTAATCTAATAGCTGTTGTGTTCATTCGTTTCAGAAACACACAATACAGATATCTTTAAGAAGAAAATCGAGCATTCAGGGAATTCAGGTGGCATGTTGGTGAGATTTAAATTATTCCCAGATTTGACTACAGAATTTTGAAAAAACATCAAAGGTGGGGGGGAAATGTAAATACTGGTTTTACAGCTCCTGACACTTGAAATTTCATTGAACAAGTTTCAACTGAATGTTTCAAATACCATGATTTCATTAGTGAGATGAGGATTTGCCCTTTCTAATGGAAAACTCAATTGAACTGGTTACAATGAAATACAAAAACTCAAGGCTTATTTTAATCAGACTGATTCCACTTCCATTTTACTTTACCTTTACTATGCATGACAAAGGTACCATTGAGATGTGTGCATGCCTGGAAAAAAAGCCAAGACGTTGTAACCATCATCTGATAAATTAATTCTCTACCAATATGGGTGACCCTTGGTTTACAGGACATTTCGCGATATAGTTAGTATATTATTATTGCTGGGTTTTGAGACTCTGATATGAGATTTGAGGATTACCCGTTGGCAACTAATTTGACAATAGATTGATTTTCTGAATCCTTCTGAATGAGTATTACACAATTAGTGTGCAATTCAATTCGATGGAATGATGTAGTAAATAACCGTGTGTTAAAACATTTCAGGAATGCCTTGCAACACATACATGGGCTAGGTGAGCTGGAGCCGGTTTCCACTGGTTTGCAGGAACCGGTTGTTAAATTTAGAAGCTGGTTTAGAACTGGTTGTTAAAGGAGTGGACAGTTGGGAGAGGGAGGTTTTTCTATCATTACACACACGGCATCCAAACACGCTGCTCTGAGCAGCATGGTAAGGGGGCCAGGCTGAGGGGTTGGATAAGGGGCAGGGAGTGGTTGGAGAGGGCGGAGGTTCTGGGGAGGTGGTCAGGGAATGGTGGGGTTGGGTAGGCATGGGAATTCTGGAGGTCTGTCGGGGTGGTGGTGGATGGGGTTAGAGCAGTCAGGTCAACGTTATTCCTCTTGTAATAGAGGTGAGAAGTGGAGAGGCTGTCTGAGGATCAGGAAGGTGGAATCTTCCTGAACCCTCAGCCTCAGTGGTGGTTGTCTACTCAGAAGCCATGTGCTTGAACTATGCCTAGGAACCAGGATGTGGTCTTATGACAGCAACCTGACTGAACACAGAATCCAGGAGAGGAGTTCACAGGATTTGGTTTCATAGCAAATCTATAGCTATTTAGAGAATAAAACCCAAGAGACCTACCTCCCATTCATAGATTTAAAAAAAAAAAAAATTTTTAACAACAGAAAGGGACTATTATGATCATCTACTCTGACCTCCTGCATAACACATGCTAAAGAACCTCACTCAGAAATCTCTTCCACAAGCTTATGACATATCTCCATTAATCACCAGACTATCCTGGGAGGGGGAGGGGAAGAGTGTAAAAAACATCTGAAACAGCTGAACCTCCTTTCCCTCCTGTTAGTTAAAATGACTGAACTGATCTCATTTAAAAATAATTATTATTCCTGGATTAACTCCTTGAAGGGGTCTTGATTAAATAAGCTTTGGATCAAGCCCTAACTAGCCATAAAAATTTCTCAGCTACCTTGCAACAAGTCCCATAGGCCAGATTTTTAACAGTACTGCAAATGTTGAAAGGTCTAGATTTGTTTGATTTAGGAGTTACTTTGTATCTGATATTATTATGTATAACAGGGGTAGACAACCTATGGCATGCGTGCCAAAGGCAGAACGCAAGCTGATATTCAGTGGCACTCACGCTGCCCGGATCCTGGCCACCGGCCCGGAGGGCTCTGCATTTTAATTTAATTATAAATGAAGCTGCTTAAACATTTTAAAAACCTTATTTACTTTACATACAAAAATAGTTTAGTTATATATTATAGGCTTATAGAAAGAGACCTTCTAAAAATGTTAAAATGTATGACTGGCACGCGAAACCTTAAATCAGAGTGAATAAATGGCGACTCGGCACACCACTTCTGAAAGGTTGCCGACCCCTGATGTACAATAACAAAAAATCTTGCATAACAGTCCTGGGTTATTTATTTATTTATTTGGCACAATACACACTAAGTTTCCATACTTGGTTCCACATAGTTTTATAAGTGCTGTTTAAGAAATGAAACTTTTATGTACCTGTGATTTACGTGTTTGCCTTTAAAAGTGTGCGGAGAATTTTTGTTATCGTAAACATCACCAGTATTTTTCATCCTGATCACTAATAAGAGATTTACACTTCTAGTAACAGAATGTGACATGGTTAATAATTTAGACTTGTTGACAGGTCTTCAAGGAAGAAAGCATTTTCTTCAGTTAACAGCTCTATTTGGATGTTAATAAGTTTACTTAATGTCCCTTATCTTTTTATATATGAATATTTCACCTAAAGAACATGTGTCAACTTCCATGGAAAATGCAACATACAAAGAGAAAGTATTGTGTTTAATTCTACATGCATAAGACTAATATGAAAAATTAGCATGCTGACGTAGGATAGTACACCATAAAGTATTTATACAGAATTTATTAGCTCAATGAGAGATGTACCTCTACCTGTTTCTTTTAAAGCTTGCACAAAATACTGTAGATTTCTTTGGATGTTCAGTAACAATGATATTATACCAAATATGGTGTTAGCCCCCAGATCAGTTCAACTTTACATGGAAAGATATAAAATCCAGACAAAGTACCAAGTTGGCAAAAATAAGAATGAATCTTTTAGAATTAAATAGATTTTTTAACAAATCTACCTATTGAATAAACTATATACTAAGAGTACATCACCAATTTAGAAGCTGAAAATGTTAAAAATACAAATGAATTCATTATTTTTAAAATCAAGTATTTTCTTTTTGGTAGAACATGTGATCTTGCTATTTACTAAAATCTTACATAGGTTGATATTGATATACTTAGGCAAGAGTTCTAAAAGAACGGTCTTGTGTAAAATAGAAACAGTGATCCTTTAAAATTAGCATTTTTTCTCTTTGTCTTCAGTCAAGTAATCACTGGACTTTTTGCTAAATAATAAACTTGCAACTATAGGTAGGATCTGTAGGTACAAAAATCAGGACTCAAAACTATGTCACTAGTTCAGCGAAGTACCTAAGTCCCAAGAAGTTAATGTAACTTCAGTAAGTTTTTAAATGCTTTGCTGATTCACAGCCTAATAGAAGATTGACAGTTATTAATAGTAACTGTAGTTGTGTGAAATTATCATGACTGAGCAATACCACTGGTATCCCACCACCAGACAAATGCTCTGTTGTGTTGGTTACAATGAGGGACTATTGCAATAGAGCAAACAGGTCCAAGAACTTGCTGAGAAAAATTAAAGTAGGAAATTGCTACCAACAGGCTTCCTCCTTACGTATGATATATGATTCTGCTATACCATATCAAGAGTCAACACAGTGCTGTACTTCAATTTCTGTATATATTAGGCTGAGCCAAATTCAGCTTAGATTTAGGCTATGTCTACACAAACACTTTTGTCAGTAAAACTTTTGTCAGAAAGGGGTGTGAAAAAATCACACCCCTGACATAAATGTCACCAAAAAGAGCGCCAGTGTGGACTGAGCTATGTCAGTAGGAGATGTTCTTTCCCATCTGCCTAGAGTAGCTACATGGGAGACCTTATAGCAGCTCAGCTGCAGCGGTACAACTGTGCCACAGTAAGGTCTGTAGTGTAGACAGATTTGCATTGTATCAGCATGTTGACAATCTGTGAGTTACACTGATCAACAGCTCATCCTAGCTCCTGCACAGATGTGCAAATAAAACAGAACAAAACCCACCTTCAGCTCCTAGCTATCACTCTTTTACCTAGGTTCTGACGTGATCACACAATAGCAAAAGGTAGTATCTATGGAAATAGCATTTCACTGAGAGTGGATTGGCATTTCAAGTGCTGGAACACAATTTCCAAAAGTGTCTTCAGGAGACGGGTTCCCAGGAATTAGCAATACCGATTAGGAAGGCAAATGGCATTTCCAGGGCAGGTAGTGACAGCAGTCACATTAGTAGCAGAGGAGTTGAACAGATCTTCCTGATGTTTAGAGGTGACCTATCTAGCAACTCCTGAATACTCTTCTCTGAGTATCCTAACTTCATATCAAAATGTTTGTCCCTATGAAGTGTGAAACTTTTCATCCCAAGGCAGCTGCTGAAATATATGGAGCTGATGCAAAGGAAAATAACCTGAGTGTTTTGTGCTCTTTTGGCTCTTTCTGATGTATAAAGGAGGGTTGAGAGCTTAAGGGTATTTACCTGCTGCTGCTTCTTTTTTTTACATTAGCAAAAATCAGGAAGTCAAATCTAGGTCTGATCTGCCATAGCCATAACATTTTTCAGTGGGTCTAATTTATGTAGCTCCATCAAAGTAAATGGAGCTGTGATGATTTACATCAGCTGAGGATTTGACTCCCCAGGAACATTTTTCTCCCAAGCTTTTGACAGGCATTTGACTTAAATAGATGTCACCAAATGAGCTTTAATAGTGGCTAAAAAAAAAAAACCCTCCCTCCTCAACTGTTCCAGTTTCTATCCCTTATAAGGTCCTAATCCCACTAGTTCTCCAGTCCTCCAAAGCACCCTCTTGCAAAAAAGGGGCTATCAGTCCCTGACACTGCTAGTGTATGAAACAACCAGCAAAAGTCACCCAATCGCGCCCCCCACCCTAACAAAAAGATCTCTCTTTGTAATTCTAGGAAAGCAACCAACAAAGAAGTTGGAGGAGAAACTCCAATTTTTCACCTTTGCAGTTGATCTTTGGAAAGTAGGAGCAAGGCTCAGATGTGGGTTTATAAAGTTATCTCCATTTTTGAAAACTGGGGCTGGTCAAAACTGGAATCTCTATCCCTCAGGTAATACTTGTGTTTCAAAACTGATTTTCTCCCCAAACTGGGACAACAAGCCAAAATATCAAAAAATTTCAAGCGAATGGAAGGTCCTGAAAAATGTTGATTTATAATGTGGAAACTGCATTTTCAGTCAGTGCATCCACTCCCCTCCCACAATCATTTTAACGTAAAATTCCCAACTGGCTTTACTTAAAACCTATTACATCAGAAACTGTTGCTGTGTCTTTTTAAAAGCCTGTCCCTAATCTATAGGAATGTCCCTGAATCATCTGACAGCAGTGGCAGTAGTGCTGATTGAGTTCTCTCCTTGTGTTCCTTGCCATTATCTTCCCTCTCCCCTCTTTTGCCCTCTGTATCCCTCAAGTTGTGCTCTACACACAAACCACTTGCTATTTCTCATGTAAATAGGTGAGAAAAATTGGATCTAAACTGCTGCTCATGTATCAATGTTGTGGACGGGCTGCTGCAAGATTTAGCTGAAGCAGAGGTCTGAATAGAGCTGGCTGAAAATTTTTACTTAACCCCAAAATTGGCTTTAATTAAAAATGAAAATTTAATTTTCAACTGCACTTTTTATTTTCTTTCAAGGGAAATTTTGAAAAGAAACAAAAGAAAATCATTTTGAACTCAAATTTTATTTTGGCTGTCAAAAACTGTTTTTATTTTATCATTGTGATGCGGGCAGACCAGGTGCCAGCTCATGCCAGAGTCCCAATTGAATGCTGACAAATACATAGCTGGAATTAGTCTGGCTCACTTGTGTGTTAGTAATGTTAAAATAGAATTATAAGAATGTGTTAATGCATGCAGTGACTCACCAGCATTCATTACATTCTCATCTCACTTATACCATCTGTATCCCATATTGTAAGGTAATATTTGAGTAGTTGTACTGTGAGCTTCTCTGACTGTAAATCAGCAGACAGGAGAGAGGTATCAGCTAGTATGAAGTGTTGATCTCCAAAAGAAAGGTTTATGTACTGCCCAGAAGAAGGGTCCATCTAAACCAGAAGGACTATTGTGGGATGTTAAAAAAGACAAAAACACATTTGTTGTTTTCCCTTCCCATGAAAATGTGTCATGCAAGTGGGCTCCTGTCATCAGCTGAGCTTACAGTTCATAGTACAAGGGAGGAGGGGAATAAATCTCTCTAACAAGAAGGAACTGATCTCTATGCTGCTTGGACTCTGGGGCGGCAAGGTTTGCTAGGCATAAACAAGAGATCCCCAGTGCTTAGCCTGGGTTAGTCCTAAATGACATGTAGAGCTTGCTTATTATGAAAACTTCTATTACTTTGAAACTTAAGATTGTAACTCATTTGTGTATCTTTGTTTACCTGCTTTAACCCTATAAATAACTCTCATTTTCTTTTCCTACTTAATAAATCTTACATAGTTTATTATAGGAGAGGCTACAAGCATTGTCTCTGGTGTAAAATCTAAGGTGCAACTAACCTGGAGTAAGTGACTGGTCCTTTGGGACGGGGAGTAACCTGAATATTGTGGTGATTCTTGGTGTAAAGGACCATCTATCACAAAAATACACTCACCTGGGTGACAGGATTTACTGGAGTACCCCAGGGGACTGTCTGTGACTCTGTTTAGGCTGTTTTAGTGCCTGAGGAGTTTACATTTGATACTTGGTTGGTGAAATCTACAATAGAACTCACAGCCAATTTAGGGTTTGTGCCCTGGTTCCTAATAGTCTGCCCTGGGGGTGGTACTAATGCTTTTGAATCACTACATTCAGTTTCACAGACATTTCAGATTTTTTATTTTTTTCCTTTACTCTTCTTTGCCACTGGGGTGAATAATGTGAATAATGTCCGTTCACACTTTTCAAAACTTTGTCAATTTAGGAAAAGTTACAGTGACAAAAGGGAAAAAGGATAAAGGTGGGGAAAGAGAGGGAAAATGCTGGACATTGGTTCATTTTATTACACTCAAGATGAGACTGGAAGGAAAGACAGGCTTTTTATTTATTTGAGATGGACCCAAGTAATAAAATTGCACTGTGGATCCAAAATTAACTGTGTAGAAGTCTAGAGAGGGACCAGAGTCAGCTGCGGAATATGGAGCTGAATGCTCTGAAAGTCTGAGAGGTGGCATTTGGATCTGTGTGCGTGTGTAGTGTTTTGCTTTGTTTTTTACCCCCTTTTTCATATGGTATATTAATATATGGAAAGTGATTCAAAAGGCTTTAAAAGAGGTATGTGTTGTCCACTCCACCTCTTAAGCCAATCATGTGGGGCATGATGGCTGCATAGATTTGGGCCAGTGATCTAGGGATGCCCACTTTGGTAATTTACATTAATGTAAATCCCACTCATCACTTTGTTTCTGGTAATTCATCCTTTTTACAATTCTCACATACAGCAAAGTACCTTAGCTTCCCTTAAAAAGGGTTCATGGAAAAACTGAATAGTTGGTGAAAAATTTTTTGTAATCAAAAATTAATGTGAAGTTGTGCAATGCATCCATACATGGACATTTTTGGGAGGTCTGATTGTTTCAATGGAAAGAAATGTGGTAGGAAATTCTGATTAATAATTAATCTATTGAAACAGGAACCAGAAATATTAATATTTGCTACCACGGCGATAAAGATATATAAAACTGTTTTGTATTTGGCTGGTTAGAACTAACAGTCCAAAGAAAGAAGTGAATCCTCCTTTATCTCAAATATAATTAGCCATTTAAGTGTCGTGGGTCAATTGATTAACACTTTATTCATTGGGGTGTAACTTTTATTAGGCTTTATTGCTATCAGAAATTATATCCTACACAAATACAATAGAGATTTAAATGTTCTGTAGAATGAGCTGATGCTTCCTGACTTTATTGCACAGTATTGTAATGAACCTTGACCAGTTGTAGATTTGATAACTGTAAAATATTACTGCTTGCTGCTAATTTTGTTCCTTTTTAATGACTGATAATCCATGTCGATTTAGTGTGATAGTCACAACCCAATACTGTTTTTCTGTTGCAAATGTGATTGTAACAGGAGCTATTAAGTGTGTCTGCCTAATAAAATTAGTCAGGGAAGCTATGTATATTGTTTCCAGGTCTTTGGATTTTCATTATAGTAGGAGAACTTGTTAGACTATAAAGCCTGATGGTTGCCAGATAAGACGCTCTCTTTGCTACTTCACTGACAGCAAAGGGGTAATGATGCTGCACTTAAAAGTCTGTTCTTACTGTTCTGGAAAATTCATCATACATAAATATTGTGTGTGATTTTTCTTTTTGGTGGGGTGTGCTGCAGGGCTTGGGGCAAAAACTGTGGTCACTGATTTGTGTAATGAAGCATTACAATACTTTAAAGTTTAAATACAGAAACTACTTGGCGATTTCACATTTGAATGGGAAAAGTAGCTTTCATTGCTTGTAGTGATGCAGCAATACTGAGAAGGCTGATTTCCAAAATCTGATATTGCTTATGTTTCTAAACATAACCATGTATGGAAATATCCCAATAAATAAGAACCTCAGCAGTAATTTCCTTCCTTTATCAGCCTATTGAACATCATGTTCAGAACTATCTTCACAAAGAGTTTGTATGTGCTGTGACAAAGTTCCTCCTCTACCTTGGTGGGTGCTGCGCTTATTGGCGGATTTGTTCACCTCAGTGATCTTCCCCTCTTGTGGAACCCACAGGCTGGGTCAGCTCCTCCTGTGTCTGATCAGGAGTTGGGAGGTTTGGGGGGAACCCGGGCCCACCCTCTACTCCGGGTTCCAGCCCAGGGCCCTGTGGATCGCAGCTGTCTATAGTGCCTCCTGTAACAGCTGCATGACAGCTACAACTCCCTGGGCTACTTCCCCATGGCCTCCTCCAAACACCTTCTTTATCCTCACCACAGGACCTTCCTCCTGGTGTCTGATAATGCTTGTCCTCCTCAATCCTCCAGCAGTACACTCTCTCACTCTCAGCTCCTTGCCTTCTTGCTCCCAGCTCCTCACACACACTCCTTCTCCTCTGGCTCCTCCCTGCCTGACTGGAGTGAGCTCCTTTTTAAACCCAGGTGCCCTGATTAGCCTGCCTTGATTGGCTGCAGGTGTTCTAATTAAAGTAGCTATCTCCACTGCCTTCTAGAAAGGTCTTAATTGGCTCCAGGTGCCTTGATTAACCTGGAGCAACTGCCATTTGGTTACCAGGGTACTAGGGATTTGTTTAGCCTGGAGCTAACATACCTGTTTCTCAGTACTTTACTGTAGCCATCTGTCCTTGCCCCATCACAGTGCAGATATAATGTATTAGGGAATGAAATTAGCATGTCTGAATGCTGAAAAGATCTATATACTTTATAACAACACACTTTGCTCAAGAAGTTCCCTTCAGTCCTTCTTGGCTTGAATGCTGCTGACCTTTGATATACAGGGCCTTGAAAGTTGAAGAGGTGTTGATTTGGAGCAAAGTAGAGACATCCTAGAACTACACAAGGGATGCAGAGGAACATTGCAATGATCTGCAAACCATTTTCTTGAATGCTCTGTAATTTGGCTGGAGAGCTTTCACATATGGTTGTTTTGTGGTATCTTCTGATAATTTGGTTCAAAGATAGAAAAGGAAGGCTTTCATTCTGTGTCCACTGGTAGGGTGGTACACTGAGACTGCGTCACAGTAAATCAAGTATACTGATGACTGGACTCCAGTCATTTTACATTTTTACTTTATGGAAACTGGCCATTTTAACCACTCATGATCTATCCGATCAGACCAGTTTGGGAAGTGCTGGGAGAATTTGTTTTGACAAATTTATAAACAAACTTGGAAATCACATGCTGAATAAAATTTTGGGGCTTTGAGATTGGTTTGGGTCTGAGAAACTAAAATTCCTGAGCAGCTGCAATTTCCAAAAAATGGAAGGGATAGCTCAGTGGTTTGAGCATTGGCCTCCTAAACCCAGGTTTGTGAGCTCAATCCTTGAGGGGGCCATCTTGGAATCTGGGGCAAAAATCTGTCTAGGGATGGGTCCTGCTTTGAGCAGGGGGTTGGACTAGATGACCTCTTGAGGTCCCTTCCAACCCTGATATCCTATGATTCTATGCTGTGGTAGACCTAGAAATCTCTTGGTCTGGAAAGGCCAGCTGATTCCCTTAGAATCCCAGCAGTTCTGTTGTTGGTTTCTGCTGACCTCCTACATGGTGAAATCCTGACTCCATTGAAGTCAATGGGAGTTTTCCCATGGTGGTTACAGCTGAGGAACCAATGTTCCCAGTAAACTTGTTATGCTGTTCTACCTGTTCCATGCTAGTTGTTAATTGGACCAATTTGAAAACTTTCAACTGTAATGTCGTTTTGAGTAGGACAAGAATTACTTTCACACAAGAATAATTATTGTTTGCTGAGCACAAGCTTCCATTCAGTTAGAAACGCCTGTTCTTTAACTTTACTCTGAAAAAATAATAGTTCAAAGCATTCGATTCAAAGTAGGGCTAAGCCTAAGGATTCACAACCCTCTCTGATAGTTATTTTCAAGATTTTCTCCACCAATGTAAAGTTTTTTTTCAAGACAGCAGAAAACAAGTTTGATAAATCTGGGCAGACATCATTACTTTAGCCTAAGGATTGATGCAGCACCTTTGCATTTGGGTGGCACTATGGTAAAAATTGTTGCGCTCCTATTACTTTCAATTTATGCTGAAGGAGATGTTTAAATGTAATAACTGAGCCTCTGAATTATGCATTACAGCTGTATTTGAACTATACTAGTGAGCCTACAAATGTTCTCCCTGTATCCATGCAATTCTTATTAATGGTTTTAATACTTGGTACAGGGGAACAAAACACTGCCAGTGAAGACATCATAGGATTGGTCTTTCTCCAGGAGGCACTGTTGATGCTGTCATCATGCCAGCACCATAGGATGAAATTCACCCAAGTGTGGAGGCCCTCCATGAGTGGCCCCAGGAGTCAAGTGGCCTCTGCCTGCTGGACAGCACAGTACCTGCAGGTGCCATGCTTCCAGAGGGACTACTGGGCTACCTCTACAGTGTAGAGGGGAAAACTGTAAGTTAATCAAGTTTCTCAGTTTGATTTTCAGATGTACTGAGCATCCACAGCTCCTGCTTACTACTTCAGCTAGAGACCTGGGTGCTCAGTGCCTCTGAAAATTAGCCCATCCATCTGTAGTAACGTCTGCTCTGTCCACATTCCTGTTGGCTTTGGAAGAGAATCCAAGGAGGCCCAGTTCGCTCCCCTCCAGCTCCATGGAGGAGCCTCCTGAAGGGCTGTGTTGGGGGAAGAGGGCCAGGGTGCAATGATAGAATCCCTCCCTTCTCTGGGCAGTGGCTCCCCTCTCCCTACATATGCGAAAGCAAATATGGGACCCCACATCCTTCATTGATTATCTATAATTCAAGTTATTGGCCTAAGTTCCATCTTGTCCTCTTGATGCTTTGCCAAACCAATATGTCCAGTATCTTTTACTCTGGTCTTTTGTGCTCCAGCTCAGTGAGAGTATTAATGCTAAAGGCACTCCTTACAAATAAACACTGTGCAGTTACAAAGAACTATTGTGCAAAACCCAAGACATGTAAGCAGCTTCAGAAAGAGCAGATCCACAGATGTGCTGGCTGAAGTTGAAGAGGCAGCTTAACAGATGTACAAAGCCGCAGATCAGAGGGGATATAAAACAGTTAAACTTGCTTAGAGGCACAATGTGTCACTATCTAACGATTCCATGCATTCTAAGCCCGACAGACGAAGGAACATACGCTCAGCTATGTGCTCTGGGCTGCAGGCATGCCAGGAAGATTATAAAAATGCCATGCTGTGATATGTTGCCCTCCTGCCTGAAAGGCTACCATTAAGCTGCTTATTTACTGCACCTACTCAGGCGGCAGTGCAGTTCAGAGTGCTACCTGTCTTCTTCTTGGACAAATTAGTTGTGGGTATCATAGGATTACTGCTGCCTATTGTTCTGTCTGTTGAAGGTGGGAAGAAACATAAGCCATTGGTCTGACCTTGCAATGTTTTGTGTAAAATGTGAGATGCTTTTTCTTCATAGTTAGTGTCAAAATGGCTCTTGATAGGACTGATCGTGTTAGTTAGTTTGGGGCCAAATTAAAAAGGGTTATGTACTAATGAAGGCAAAAATCATTTTCATATGAAGATGAAAGATATAAAAGAAACTGGGGAAAAAAGCATATGGCACTAGAGGTTTGTACTCGCTCTCTCCTGCTTTGTAAATCAGCACTGTAATTTGAACTGAAATTTCCAAGAGCCCACATAGAAAGGCTTTGCCATCTCTTCAACTCAAAATATTTTTTATATAAATTGTTTTGCCATCATATTTTTCTGATATATGGAGCTGTGAACTTTAAATTAGTGATAACAGAAATTGACAAGTACAGCATTAAAAAATAAACCATGCAGCCCTACAGGCTTAATTATGAAGTGAGCAGAGAGAGAGAGACAAAAATCCTGTTTCGAAATTTTACCTCACACAATATAAATAAAAGATTATATCTTCCACTGATAGCCTATAGATCAAAAGGATAATATAAAAACGACTACGCTGCTATTTATAATTATTTATTTTGCCTTTACACTGTACATATCTACATATAGATGTGTGACTACAAGTGTAATTATTTATTTTGCCTTTACACACACACACACACACACACACACACACACACACACAGTGTAAAGGCAAAATAAATAATTACACTTGTAGTCACACATCTATATGTAGATTATATGTATATATTATGTAATCATTCAACCATGCGATTTTTTTTTCATGAGGGAAAATGTATGTGTAATAATTCTATTATTTAAAAAGTGTCCCAATAAAGGAAGAAATGGCTTAAATAAGAGCACAAGCAACAATAGTAATTGTTCACTAGCATTTTCATAAAGAAAAATAGGTATTTGGGGAAATGAAACAAGTTTAAGTATCTAAGACGCTAGAATGCTATCCTATGCCTTTGTCTTCAGAATAGTTGTGTCTCCATGTTTAAACACACAAAGCATCAGTACAATTTCAAAGAATAAAATATAATAAAATGAAGAAATATTTTTCCATCAGCACATCGTGGGATGAGTTGATCTTATTATTTTGGTTGCTTCTTCAAAATATTTCTATTTCTGAACGTGAAATAAACCACCACAAAGCATTTAATCCTTCACCCTGAATCTTTGTCACTTCATGCAACTGTATGGGGCTCAGATGTGGTAAACTAGCTGGCAAATATTGACTCTTTAATGGCAACCACTGTACACAGCTTTGGGGATAGTTAAATAAAAATACATGTTTAAGCTGCATAAGGTTAATCAGAGCTAAGATGGAACACTGAAAATTACTGGATGTATTTTTACCACTGGCAAAGAGAGCAGGAGGAAAGAGGCTGGAAGAAATAGAACAGCTCACTCTTTTCTTCCTCGGGCCTTGTGTTTGATCTTTGGAATGACAGTATAAATACTGTGAGAGTGATAATCAATATTCAGCCAATAAAACACTGTCACTTTAAAGGAAGGTGTCTTGTCACAGGGAATCCGAAGGCTAACAGGAAGGATCAAGAAATACTAGCACCTTTTAATAAGGGCTTGCTAAAAATAAACCTCAGTATTTTTCCTCGTTACATCTTGGAGTGTACGGTGCCCTCAATAACAGGATCATCAAAAAAGTGTCAAGATGTAATATAGATGAGTGCTCTGCTGAAGTAATTCCATTTCCATACTTGTTCAGTGCTGATTTAGGGCCCTATCCTGCAAAACCCTCACTCCTGACAGTAGTTCCATTAACATCAATGAGAGTAATGACTAAAGTGAAGCTCTACTGATGTCATGGCTTGCAGCATCCAGCCCTCTTGATGTAAATATTTTGACTGGAAATGATTGGTCTGGATCATAATCAGATGGAAACTGGTCTGACCTCTTAATGTCTGGGCACTTTATAGCAGCTTTAGCACATGATTTCCCCTTTCCGTGTTCTCTTGTTACTGGATTTACGTTAAAGTTCAAGATGCAGTTTTACTGGGTTCTCTGCTAAGATTCTGTCTCCTGCAAGGGTAAAAAGAGCACTGTCAGAGAGCGAACCCACCTGTTTGGATTTGATGTAGATGATTTTACAAATTCTAATAATAGATTTTTAAGAACTTAAAACACTGGTTTGGATGTAATCCTCCTTCAGCAGTGTCTGCCAGCCAAACTTTGCAGTGTTGTGCTAATGCATGAGAGTCAGAAACTGAAATAGACTAAATCTGGCTATGCCTCGTCCTAGTACAGAACCAGCTGTGGAGGAGCAGTGCAGATGCCAGCCTGGCCAGACTATGCTCCCTACTCCCCTTCAGAGCATGACAGTGGTTTCCCCTCTGTGGTATCTCTTACCCTGCCTCTCCTCTCTGTAGCTGGTGGGGGCTGGTGATGAGGGAGAGACACACTTGCATGGCATATTACTAGGAGATCCAGATATATATCTGCCACTCATGTAGGGTTACCAGATAGCAACTGTGAAAAAAACGGGATGGGGGCAAGGGATAAGAGGCATCTATATAAGAAAAAGTCCCCAAAAACGGGACTGTCCCTTTAAAAATGGGACATCTGGTCACCTTGCCCTCATGAGAATTTGAATCCACAGCCAAGCAAGAGCGAAAACAGAGGTTGGCAACCTTTCAGAAGTGGTGTGCCGAGTCTTTATTTATTTACTCTAATTTAAGGTTTCAGGTGCCAGTAATACATTTTAACGTTTGTAGAAGGTCTCTTTCTATAAGTCTATAATATATAACTAAACTATTGTTGTATGTAAAGTAAATAAGGTTTTTTAAATGTTTAAGAAGCTTCCTTTAACATTAAATTAAAATGCAAAGCCCCCCAGGCCGGTGGCCAGGACCTGGGCAGTGCGAGTGCCGCTGGAAATCAGCTCGTGTGCCGCCTTCGGCACATGTGCCATAGGTTGCCTAACCCTGAGCTAAAACAACCAAATTCTACAAATTGTGGATTCCTCACATGGGCTGAAATAACCATGGCTTAATTAGATTACAAGACTCTATATAGGCTTGAGCGAACAATAAGTATAGACTAAACACGTTACAGATGATGTACGTCTGACAATCTGTATCATGCCAGTACAGCAGTCAGTAAGAGAATCTCTATCTGTGAACTGTTCTGACTGACAGAGTTGACTATCTTACACCATTCTTGTCACTCTCTTGTATAGCTGCTTCAAGTGGAAGGCACCTAAGAGATATAGAATATTTATTATAAAGTGTAGGAGATGTTTTTAAAAAAATCTATTTACTCTATAGCAGTGTTTCCCGAACTTGGGATGCCGCTTGTTTAGGGAAAGCCCCTGGCAGGCCAGGCTGGTTTGTTTATCTGCCACGTCCACAGGTCCGGCCAATCGCAGCTCCCACTGGCTGCGGTTCACTGCTCCAGGCCAGTGGGAGCTGCTGGAAGTCTGCATTGTGGGCCTTTAAGGTTTGTTTTCAAGGTTTTTTCTGAAATGGTGTGAGCTAGAAAAAGGTATCTTTGTTTTAAAAAACAGAAAGGTCTCATACATTCACATGATTCCAGGAACAGGATTCCAAATATTCTGAGACTTGCAATAAAATCATAAGAGATGGCAATGCTAGCTAATGTACCTAATTTTAAGTACGTAAGTGGTCCCTTTGAATCTAATGGAACTATTCACATGTTTAAAGCTAGGTACGTGCTGAGGTACCTTATTGGGGCCTCATGGGAATGCATGGCTCTTCTGTTGAGTCACCCTAGGCTCAGGAGAGTCATGCTCACAGGTTGCTTTAATGAGTTTCACCAAGGATATGAAGATGGGGTAGGAGTGTGCCCCTGGACCCCAAGGAACTAGGAGTATGTCTACACAGCAAGCAGGATCCTGCGGCAGTGAGTCTCAGAGCCTGAGTTTACAGACTCTAGCTCAAGCTATAGCGCTAATGCTGGCTGTGTAGATGTTTGGGCTCAGGCTCCAGCCAAAGCTCCAATGTCTGTGCAGCCTTTTTTTAGCTTCGTGACATGAATCCAAGTCTGTGGACAAGGGCTCTGAAACTCATTGCCAAGGTATCCTGCTTGCTGTGTAGATGTACCCTAAAGGGTTAGCAAAGAGTGAGTCCTTTAGAAAAATCCTAAGAGCAGCCAAGCCTAGGGAGCAAGGTTAGGCTGTTGTGCCATTGTTTTCTGAGTTACCAAGAAAGCCAAACTCCAGGAAGGGAGGGAACTGGAACATTAACTCAAACTCCAGGAGTGAGCCTAGGATGAAGAAGAGTCTCTGCTCATACATTTATCAAATGCACATGGCTTGGAATGGCCTTGTTGTTTAAAATGCTGAGGGGAGGAGAGGAAACTCACTAGGTTGTTTAAAAAAGGAAAACGGATTGGAAAGGAGACTTCAGATATTGAACTCCTGTATTGGCTTTAAGTAAACTTCTGTTGTTTTCAGGTGTACCGATCAGTTGCTGAAATGTTAGCCAATTGCACATGCCAAAAATGGGATAATCCCAGAACTGTATGGAATGGGAGAATTTAGAATTTAACATAGTGACAAACTCTGGTTCACAGGCAGCTGAGAAGCATTTAGTTATAAAAAAGAAAATGATCTGGAAATTGGCACAGTATTCTTACTAGCAGCTCTTTGCAACAAAGTTTTTTATTGCTTCTGCTGCTTCAACTTCAAGCTGATGATAATTTGCAAGAGCATAGAAAATAGCATTGTTTACTCACTGTATGAAGCAAATGTTTTCGGGAAGAAGAATAGACTAATTGCTAAGAACTAGTGGGGTGGTGGGAAATACTGTTTGTCAGAAAATTAATACCTGATTTAAAAATTGGAGTTCTGTGTAGTTTTGATATGTGATAATTCTGCAACATTCTGTGCCTAATTCTGCTAGCACTATCATGGCTAATTAAAACATAAGGGTATTATTTTGTTAATGTATGTGACACTTAACCCTCAGGAATATTTCTGTAGTTAATTATACACTTTAATAAATTTGATTTTCTGTACAAATTTACAAATAAAATTCCCATATTTTTGTGATATAAACATTCAAATTCATGTTGATCTTCAGTTAAATTAGTTGTTAGAACTTGGTTCTTCAAAAGGCACTATCATTCCAAGTTCTCTGAAGGGTTACTAATTCTGATACAGTGCAGAAAAACAAAACAAAACCAAAAAAAGAAAAAGAAAAACCTAGGGTGACTAGACAGCAAATGTGAAAATCGGGACGGGGGTGAGGGGTAATAGAAGCCTATATAAGAAAAAGACCCAAAAATTGGGACTGTCCCTATAAAATCAGGACATCTGGTCACCCTAGAAAAACCCCTCAGCCAAGGTAATGTAGTATACATTTTTGAAGGCGTCTGTGATGGAGAATGCATGGCCCACTTTGGGACTGCAGGGGTTAATTCCATTCTTTGGGCCGAGGAGGTCACGCCCCCTCAACCCTGCTAGGCATGCTCCAGCAGGAGGCCAGGATAAAAGGGAGCAGCCCAGTTCATTTGGGGGATGACCACTGGAGAGGAAGGAGGTGTGCTGCAGACTACTGCTGATGGACCACTGACACTCCATGATGCAGAGGCCAGCCAGACAGCAATGAACAACAAACCCCAAGCTCCAGATTTCACAGAGGCAGAGGAGACCAGGGGAACCACGAGAACACAAGCTGCAGAGAAGCAGGTAGGGAGTAACCCAGGGAGGCTTTGCGAGGAGGTGTTTGGAGACCCAGAGACTAGCTTGGTGTGTTTTCGCCAGATCCCAGCCAAGCTGGTGGTGGGCAACCCCACCACTGACAGGGCCTTGGGTTGGGACCTGGTGAAGAGAGAAGGCCCAGGTCACCCTGTCCTGGCCACTGCCCACCCCACCAGCCCTACTTCCTTTGGCCGCTAGGCTGCACAGCCCTGATTGTGAGGGCCGCTTTCCTGACTCTGGCTGCTAGGCTGTACGGCCCTGATAGAAAGGGCAGGTAGATTGACTTTGGCTCTTAGGCCACATTACTCTGAGACCCACAGAGGTTGCGCAGACTTGCCTGTGGGCCTATACCGACCAGTACTCCATCCCAAAAAGGGCACAGAGGCAGGTATGACCCTCAACAGTGTCCAAGAAAAGCTAAGATGCTGTACCAAAGAATATTTGTAGATTAGGCTTCCTTTGAAGGGAATTATTAGGCTATGGCAGACAGATTCTCTTTCTGCAATTGTAGTACAACTTTTCCACATGTTGAGAAGGACAGGACCTAGCATTTAGTCATGTAACCCATCTGCCAGTCAGAGTTGGCAGCAGCAAGGGCCAGGTTCTGTATTTAAGGGTTCCTTTTCAACAATACAACACAAAAACCGGCTTGAGCCCCTGCCCAGTGACCTGGGACAATTACACACCACCCCCTGGTTGCCTTCCCCTCTTGCAAGCACAGAGTCTGAGTGTAGCAAAAAACTTTTTTAATAAAAGGAGGGAAATAATGCAGCATTAATTTGGGAAAACACCACAAATAGAGTTTATAAATATAAACCATGAGCAAAAGATCCATCGCCAAGTAAGTTGGGCAGTGTCCTTTTCCCTCAGGTTCTTAAGTCCAGCAACCCAAAAGTCCCTTTAACATGCCCATCCCTTCTTTGCACCCCACTCACAGTTGCGGTGCTTGGACAGTGCAGACCCAGAGTTCAGAGGTGCATCTGCAGAGTTCACCTCCCACCTTCGGTGGAGGGGCAGGGTAAGGAGGCATCTTATTCACACCACTGCTTGGGCACTCACTCGCCTTCCCCTCTGTGGGGTTCTGCTCTGGCACTTTCCACCTGCCGCCCTGCTGGCTGTGCCAAGATGTATTCAGGGCCCCCACTTAACACAGCTGTCAGTGATTTCAGCTGTTAGTGGTGGAGCCTCACTGATGGTGTGCACTGGGCAGTCTCTTGCATCAGAGAGACTGTCCCAAAGCAGGTCTAATACTTAGACCTAGGTATCAGTGATTTCAGCTCTGCAGCATGTAACAAGACTCTCAATTGAGTCTAAAGTAGTTCTGTTATTACACAGTGGAGAGAGGAAGTGTCAAATGTGTCTGGAGCCCTCCAGCAAGGCCCATACCACTAGGTACAAGTACCTGTCCGGGTCCCCTCTCAACTCACTGGGCTTTGGAACCCATGTTCCCTGCCAAGTGAGTGCCATTTAGTTGACAGTGAGTCCCTCAATCAGGAAATGCCAAGTACAGTTCTGCTGCCCTTGATTCACCCAGCAAGGATAACAAACATTTATTACTCCTGCCCCAACAACAAGGAAACTGGGGATCCCACGCCAATCAAAAGTGACCATTTGGGCAAGCAATCCCATCATGCTGAGCACCTAGGCAGGGTCGGTGTGCCCATGCAAACAGGATCAGCTCCTGAAGTCCTTTTCCACAGCTCACCACTAGACATCAGAGTAGAGCTCATTCAGATTCTGCTTACAGTTACACTGTTTCTTTTATTGGCGAATGGCTGCTGCTGAGGTCCAAAAAGTGTCCACAAAAGACACCTCCATAGAGTTCATTAAGAAATTTGCCTATGAGTGTTGATTTAGCAGGTCTAGTGAAGACCCACTAAATCAATGACAGAATGCTCTCCAGTCAACTCTGGTACTCCAGCTCCCCAAGAAGAGTAAGGTAAGTCGACCGGAGAGTGTCTCCCGTTGATGCAACGCAGTGAAGACACCAGGGTAAGCCGACCTAAGCTACGTCAGCCTCTTCTACAATTATTCACATAGCTGGAGTAGTGTAATTTAGGTCAAATTACCCAGTAGTGCAGACAAGCCCAATGTTGGGATGTAGGATCAGACTCTTAGCCAAGTCATCTATATTTTATGCAGCTGTTTTGGCTATATGGAGGGGCTTTCTCAAGGCTGTGCTGTTGACACTGCAGAAAGAAAAATGATGACATCAGGTCATTTTGGCTCCAGCCTGATGATGCTTTGTCCATATTGTATTGGCAATCCAGTTATGGTGAGAAATAAGGACCTCATTTAGCTGTTAGGAGTTAGCAAATAGATTGTTTATTATGCTGCTTGTCATCAGTCAGTATACAGCAGAAACTCAGGAGCTGGCTGGCTGATGAAATTCCTCATAGAAGCCTCAAATATCTCTGTTTAATATTTTAAGTTTGGTTGATGTGAAATTAGCAGTAAGTCAAGGCATTTTAATGTGAAATAACTTAGTGGAACGTTAAGATGTTTTAAAAGCACCCATTGTTTTAATTGTCATTGTGGCAATTAAACTGACACAATGGAGATTAAAAAGATGAATACACAGAAAATATTGACATAGGAAAGTCACAGTAAACAATTCTGAATTTAGCTTGAAGTGGAAATTGCTGCTACAAACTAACATGACTTTTTTAAGAGAGGATTTGTCAGTGTTAAGATCCTTTCATAACAGATAACATTTTTAATGAACTTTTTTTTTCTGTTTGCAGAATATCTGCAAACCAAATGTGACTCTCTTTTTTTTTTTTTTTTTTTACAGTTTTCCACAGATTTCATTTGCTCTTTCCAGTTTGGAATCAAAAATTTGAGCTGTGTTGCCTAGTTGCAAATTGTTGTGCAACTCACATGGTATTGTTTCAATTCCTTGATGAGAAAACTCTTTTCGAATAAGGTTTTTAACATGAATGCGCATGGCAAGCGAATCTAGCATTCATGCTGGTTAAAACTTAATTCCACGAACATTTACAAAAATTAATACAAAGAGTGTGCATATAGTCAAAGTACATTGGTTTTTTTTTTTTTAAAAAATTACAGCACCTACTACAGCTGAATATATAGAGCAATGCATAGAGTAAATTGCTAACCAAGTACCTGGAATAAACTAGTAACATTTTCTTAATGTTCTGTGTGAATGATTTGAGGTCTGGAATACATGTCTTAAAGTGAGAGACTATAGACTAAAGAAGTTCAGTCTATTTAATCTATCCAAGAGAAAGTTAAGAGGTGTATTTGTCATGGTCTACAAGCACCTACAGGATTAAGAGACTTCTGATAGTAGAGGGCTCTTTAATGTAGCAGCATAACAAGATCCGACAGTTGCAAGCTGAAGCTAGATAAATTTAGATTAGAAATAAGGTGCAAATTTTGAACAATGAGGGTAATGTACCGTTCAAACAACTTTCCTAGAAATGTGGTAGATTCTCCATCAGTTAGAGTCTTGAAATCAAGACCATCTAAAACACTGGTTCTCAGCTTTTCCAGACTACTGTACCCCTTTCAGGAGTCTGATTTGTCTTGTGTACCCCCAGCTTCACCTCACTTAAAACTGCTCACTAACAAAATCAGACATAAAAATACAAAAGGGTCCCAGCACAGTGTTACTCAAAAATTGCTGACTTTCTCATTTTTACATATAATTATATATAAAAAAGAATTGAAATATAAATATTGTACTTACATTTCAGTGTATAGTATATAGAGTAGTAGAAACAAGTCATTGTATGAAATTTTAGTTTGTACTGACTTTGCTAATGTTTTTTTATGTAGCCTGTGGTAAAACTAGGCAAATATCTAAATAAGTTGATGTACCCCTTGGAAGGCCTCTGTGTACCCCCAGGGGTACATGAACCCCTGGTTGAAAACCACTGGTCTAAAAGATAAGTTAATAAGCTATAGCTCAAACAGAACTTATGGGCTTGATGCGGAAATTGTTGGGTGAGTTTTTTTGCTCAGAAAGAGGTTAGACTAAATAACCAAAATGGTCCTAGTGGCCTTAAAATTTATGGAAAGCCTCCTACTGACTTAAATGAGCTTTGGATCAGGATCATAATGTGTACATTTGTTGATCAGAACCTAAGTCCCAATTAATGCATATTTTGTCCATTAAATTGTTCAGATCTGGCCTTTACAACATATTAGACACCTGTGTATTTATGGCATTTTACTGACATTCTCACATCACTTTCACCTGACACAGACGTTCCCTTTGTGATCATAGTTCCTAAAGTCACTACATAAAAATAACTGAAAATACAGATGTATGAAAAGTCTCAATTTTCTGTGTTTCACAAATATTTTCATCCTCTCCCTCCCCCCCACACACACTTTTTTTTTGATTAGTTGGTTGGTTTTGGGGTTTTTTTTAGTTGCAACTCTAAGAAGGAAAGAGAGAGAAATTAAATTATTTTAAAAGGATGAACTAGTGCTGCCCCAGGCCCAGGTAAAACTAAATTTGCTTTCTTTTGGAGCCAGGATTTTACCTATTAAGTTTTTACTGCTAGAGGGGAAGCACTGAAATATCACACAAAAATGGCAGTTCTTGACTGGGAAACATGTCTAATGAGGTAGAGGATGGGACTGGGAATCAGAAATAGAGATGGTCCAAAAAAGAAGACATTTTAATGATTTTTTAACCAAAATTTTTATCCCACTTTTCTGTCAATTTCAGTGAGATTGAGAATTTCACAAACGCCTCTTTTCAGAGCCCCAAGGGTCTGTTCTTGACTCTGCACTGGTTTGCCGTGCAGCTTTGGGTAAACCACTTAATCTCTCTATCCACCAGTTTTCTTATAATGATGGTTTCACACCTTTTTCAAACTGTTTTGAAACCCGGGGTGAAAGTCACTATGTACGATAAGTGCCACGTATTTGTTTTCTTCCTGAATGAATTAATTCAGTTTAGTTTCATGCCAGGTATACTTTGAGATCTATATGAGGCTATCTGAAAAATTGACACCTCTTCCTTGGTCTTTATTTAACAGATCTGCATATTTAAGATGTCAGTGCCAAATAAATCTGCATCTCTGTGGAATCATCTGCTTTTCTGCATAATTATTTTATAATGAAATCACCATTAATGCAGTTTGACTTAAATATTACTGAAAATAGAAATTTATTTCTATAGTTTTTGTGCATTATCTTTGTACTGAGCATATATCAACAAAGTCAGTATATTGGAATGGGTGGCCAGGCAGCACAGGGTATTGAAATAGGTTTTCCAGACCTGCCTAGTAGTTGAACATTTATCTCCAGAATGACTTTCTGTGGTGGCACCAACTTCTGTGCTGCCAATATTCACAGCTGTAGCATGCAGAGAGGGGAAAGCAGGGTGAACCCCAAGCAAACCAGCTTTGGGGAGTGTGGGAGTAGAAGTGAGAAGTGGGGAATGGGAAAAGTCACAGTTCTTGAGGTTTAGATATCTAAGATTTGCCACAGTGCATGTGGGCAGGAGCTGTACAATCCCTTCCTGTGTGCTGCTACTTCAATGCCAACTCAAAAGTGTTCTTCAAACTACTTCACTTGACAATGGGCAGGAAAGGTACCTTATCTGTGGGGTGGCAAGTGCTTCTGTGCTCTAAAGATATCCACACTTCTCTGAACACGTCCCTAATTGGTATTCAATCTTAAAAAATGTCTTTCATTAAAAAATATAATTTGAGGAACTGGGTAATTGACTCACATTTGATTAAGGCAGATTCTATTGGATTAACGTGATTAATAGATAAAAATATAACCAAACAGAAAGCAATACAAAAGGTGACTAAGTCATGGATCATATTAAGATACTAAATTTATAAAAAGATTGATACTCTAGGAATATTCATTTCACAGTAGGTATCACACTATTCTGTTGCAGCTAGTGATGTAATTCCAGTGAAGTTTGTAGTCAGGAGCAAGGGCCTGATCTAAAGCCTGCTGGTGTAAATGAGTCTTTTCAAAGATTCCAGTGAACTTTGGACCAGGCCCTGGGGGTACTTGGGTGGTGGCATGGCACAGCCCTAGGAAAGCCTTAGGTGTCGTGGTTTTGATAGCACCAAATTATTTTAGTACGACCAGGAATATTGATTTCCTAAATCAGACAAAATGTGCCACAACAGAAGGAAATTGTCCTCAGATTAAAAAGTAGTTTGCCTTGAACATTTACAAAAAGCTCCACAGAATAGCAATCTGCTGCAAAAACTTGGGATAATATGTGTTCTGTTACAATATATTGTTTCAAATTCTTTCCAGAATTGCTAAGGCAACATGTAACTCCACGAGAGATGTGACATCGTACATCCTCACAATGACTTGCTCAAAATAATCTTATGTACCTAAAAATGCCAGTGTTTTAAATATGACATATTACAGAATAGAAGAAAAGGCCAGAGTCAATAGCCTTATCTTAACATAGCTACAATGATGGCCGTGAGCCATAAAAGCCAAGATAGTCCAGAAGTGGGTGTTCCCTAGCTTTATCCTGTATTCCTGGGATCACAGATACCAAGCATCTCTCAGGATGGTCCTTAATTTTCAGACTAGACTGTAGGTACTATCCAACTGTGATTTTAAGGTTTCTGGTGATGTGACTCTTACCATCTCTTTCAAAAGCTGGTTCCATTCTGTTTATGATCTTGCTAATTATATGCTGTGCTAATATTTAATTTGATGCCACTTTCAAACTAAATCTATTATTTGAATGCTTATTATTAATCACTGTATATATCTTATTAGCATCTTTTGGTGGCATGATGATGTCAGACCTCTCTCTGTGCACTAACTACAAATTATCAATATCTTCACTAACTCTCTTAAAACAGGAACTCCAGAGAGGGATTCATTTGGACCAACTAACAATATGATAGGAACCCATCTGTCTTATCATTTTCAATATCTGCATAGGCCTCAGGAGTCTCTCTCTTATTCTCTGGCTACTTTTCTCTCATGGCCTTATTTACATATGGAGAAGCTAAAGGAACCGTTAACAAAAGCCCTGTCTTGCATTATTTTCATTTAAACAAATTGGTTAAACTCACTGTTGGGGCCTAGCAAAGTGAAGGTGCTGCTTTGATGGAGGACAGCTTGCTTTTTCTCCCAGATCAATGATTTAAACTGAGAAGCATGTTCCCGTATAGAGAATACTTGGAACTCCTAAGTAAAGAGAATGCATTTCAGCAATATATATGACAGATAGAAACTGACCATACAAACATTGAAAAGACATTGTTTAAATGCCATTGCCTAGGGCACTTTCATAATAATTAAAGAATGCTGGTGAGAGTGCACAAATACCAGTTGAAACAAAATAACGAACCTAGTTTGAACTTGCTTGTGTCAGATGTACTATTTGTGGCACGCTTACCAGGAGCCAAAGCAGAAGGGAAGATACCAATAACCTACCAAATGTTAATGAAAACTAAATGCAGCAGTTGATAAAGCAAACTTGTGAGAATGCAAAAAGTCTGAGTCTTTAAAAGGACGTTAAGCAGAATGGTCAGAGCTAGAGATAAGTCCCATCCTTTGCTTATCATTACTGCTGTGCTAATGGTGAATTAATGGCGCCAAATAGCATAAGGTAAGAAAATACTATCCCATTCATGAAGTCCAACTCAGTAGGGAAATATGCCCATCCCTCCAAAAAGGCAGCTAAAAAAATTACTTTGTAGCCTCATATGTGTCGAGCTTTCCTGCAGTGGCTCAAGAGCATGAGTACCAACCTCAGGGCAGACTATAAAGAAGCTGGGCACAAACCCCAAATTGTCTGAGTTCTATACTCCAGATTTCACCAACCAAGTATCAAGTGTAAACTCTTCAGGCACTATAACAGCCTAAGCATGGAGTCCCAGACAGTCCCTGTCATAAATATAAAGGGAAGGGTAACAACCTTTATGTAGCAGTAACATAAAATCTCTCCTGGCCAGAGGTACAGAATCACTTACGTTTAAGGAGTTAATCAGTTCAACTAACCTAGTTGGTACCTGACTGGAAGGACCAATGGGGAAGGAAGATACTTTCAAATCTGGGGGGAAGGAGGGCGAATTTTGTTTGGGCTCTCTTTGTTGGTTCCCTCTCAGGACAAAGAGAGAGACCAAGCAAGTAAACTAGCTCCTAAAAAAATCCTGAAATGATACATCTAAAATTACAGAAATTGTAAGTAATAGCAAGGAAATGCATAAAATTATCTTTTGTTTTAGCTTGTGAATTTTCCCTATGCTAAGAGAGAATTTTATTCCTGTTTTGTAACTGGGAAGCAGAGTCAGAGGGGAATCCTCTGTGTTTTAAATCTTTTTATTTACCCTGTAAAGTTATCTTCCATCCTGAGTTTGCAGGTGTGATTCTTTTTTTTAATTTTTTAATTTTTTTTTTAAAAAAATTCTTCTTTTAAGAATTTGATTGATTTTCAGTGTCCTAAAAACCAGGGATTTGGTCTGTGCTCACTTTAACCTATTGGTTGGTATATTATTCTCAAGGCCCGCCCCCCCAGGAAAGGGGGTGAAGGGGCTTGGAGGGATATTGCGGGGGGGAGATAGGGCTCTGATTGTTTAAATCACTTAGTGGTGGCACCAAGGCCGTCCAAGGACAAGGAAAGGAATTTGTGCCTTGGGAAGATTTTAACCTAAGCTGGTGGATATAGGCTGGGGGGGGGGGTTCATAAAGGTCTCCACATCTGTATTCCAGACTTCATAGTGGGGAGGGAACCCCCTTGGGTGCTCCAGTAAATCTTGTCATCCAGGTGAGTATATTTTTGTGATAGATGGTCCCTTACACCCAAAATCACAACAATATTCAGGTTACTCAGTCCCAAAGGACCAGTTGCTTCCCCCAGGCCAATTGTACCTTAGATCTCATAGACAATGCTTATAGCCAATCCTATAATAAACTATCTAAAGATTTATTAACTAGGAAAAGGAAATGGGAGTTATTTATGAGGTTAAAGCATGTAAACATACATACACAAATGAATTAGTCTTAAGTTTTAAAAAGTAATAGAAGCTTGTATAATAAGCGTGCTCTGTATGTCCCTTAGGGCTAACCCAGGCTAAACACCTGGAGATCCCTTGCTTATGCTTAGAAAGCTTGCCTTCGAGAGTCCAAGCAGCATAGAGACAGTTTCTTCCTGTCAGGGATTTTTATTCTATTTCTCCTTTCTCTGGTCTGGTAGATCAGCTGATGGGAGGAATTCACTTGCAATTTCCTTTTCATGGGAAGGGGGAGGGGGAATAGAAGAACGCAATCAAAGTTTTTCTCCTCTTTGATGTTGCACAATAGTTTGTCTGGTGTTGATGGGCCATCTCTGTCGGCAGGACATAACATCTTTTTGTTTTAGGCCAGCATTTCATGCTAATTAATGTCTCTCCTCTATCTGGTGATTTACACAGCTACAGGGACTTAAAAAGCAAATGCTCAAATATTACCTTACGATATGGTATACAGAGGTACTTATAAGTGAGATTAATGCAGGCAGTGACTTACAAGCATTCAGTGATGCCTAAACACTAAGCACATTTGTATAACTCTAATACTTGTTGTAACAATACTAGCACACAAGTGAACCAGACTAATTCTAGCTATGCATTTGTTAATATTTAGTTGAGATGGGGGCTTTTGTAGGAGCTGGCATCGGCTTTTGCTAGCATCCTAGTATGAACACAAGGATTGCTCATTCAGTTCTGAAATGTTCAATGTGTCCAGAGCATTCATCAGTACCAGAAGACCCCTGATTAATATATTCAATTACCTCTCTGGCTTGGAAAGCAAAGACCATTGACAGTTTCAAGTTTAACTTGCAAATCAAGCTGCTTTGAGTTGAGGCTTCTATGAGATAAGAATAACTGAATGAAACAAAGACTTTGTATGAAGAATTTGGCTGCACAAGACATAGAAGTCCTGCTCCAGATGTCTTAGATAATAGTTCATGATACATTAAAACAAAATGGAAAGTTCTTGCAAAGCATAGGGCTTTAAGCACAGTTACAGAGGGCAATTGGGCTAGGTAGAACAAACATTTAAAGTGTCAAGTAGACTCAAACCAAACAAAGGAGGTTGATTGGAATCCTTATTTGATTATACTTACTTGCACCCTAAGAAGCCAATCTGGAATTCCATGTCCAATTGCTAATGGATCGATATCTTAAGAACTAGTTGACTTTAACCAGTCACCACAATTTTTAAGATAATGCCTAAACAATGCAGAAAAACTATTACCATAGGAGAGCAAAGATGATTCTCCTCTTTGAATATTGGCAACCATATGAAAGTGTGATTAGGAGACAAATGGGAATCTACTGAAATATTGCCCACAGAAAATGTCCCATGCTCTATATAGTACAACTACCTAATATATATGAGTTCAAAAGGACTTCAGAAGCTCTCTTGAAGGTTCCAATAGACCCTGAAAGATGTACAACTGAAATATCTCTGTCCACAGTACTCACTACTACTCCACAAGGAAAAAGAGGCAATCTATGAGGTTACACGATATATCAGTCACTCTGCAGGAGACCAGATATACATGATTAGGCTGTTATATCTATCCATAGAGATCAACCAGAAGAATCTAGGTCTATGTCTAGAAGGTCAAGAAAGCACTCCTTTTCAGTACAAAAAGTGCTGTCCTGAGTAGAGATGGCCTTAAAATACTTGCTTAATTACTTTTCAGAACCAAGACCATAGGAGTTAATGACATAGATGGCTGCTATTTTCAAAGGGGAGAAGTTATCGAAAACAATGCTCTGGTACTTCAGTATTTAGTATCTCTCTAGTGGCAACAGTGTTGCTTTAAGTGCTTCCAGATCTGTAGTTGAAAGGTGCTACAGAAAAGGTAGGAATGGTTACTCATGTAATGAACAAGGGTGAATAATAAAGAATAACCCAGAAAGGCTTACTCTTGAATATAACATCATGCCACTTACTGGAATGAAAATAACACACCTCACCTAGGAATAAATTGTCCCCTGTGAGCCAGCTGGGACTTACTCCTAATTAGTTCACTAATCACTGCAAGTAGCTTGGTACATAGATACCTGTGCTTTTGGTGTGCCAAAGGTCATGGACTTTCTTCTTGTTATTGCATACATGTGGCTGGATGGTGGCGACAAGGGTGGAGTTGGGGGCCATTTCTTCACTGCAGACACCAAGTGTTAGAACTGAAGAAAAGAGTATAAAAAAATCAGGAAATATGAATATTTGGAGGCAAATGCATGCTTCTTTTGTAGAGATGTGCATTTCAGGCTTACCTCTGCAGACTGTTCTTCAGCAGTTAAGGATTTTATGTGTTAGGCAAGCTCTATATTGTGGAAGAAGCAGTATGTGTGTGTGAGAGAGCAAGAGCACACAAGGTGTAGTGAGGAAATCTATACTTAAGCAAGACACTTCATAAAATAGCTCAGGTTTTACGGTTTTACGGTTGTTGTCTTGCTATTGCTTGATTAACTTACCACAGAGAGTGTTGTGTATCACTGAATCCAGCAGCGCTTGTGAAAAGATTTCTATATATGATTTTTTTTTTTTGAGAATAAAGTCAAATGTAGATGGATGGGCATCTTTAGAACACTGTTGCTTCATCTTTATTTCTAATTGAGACACTACCATGGATGGTAAGGCTCTGGAGTATAATGACTTGTCAGCACAGGACACAGAGTGGACCAATTTAATACTTGCTTGGGGGTTTAGAATTTCAACAGCCTTTGATCAAATCTTTTTTAGGTCAGTAACATTTAGAGGTGTAAAAAAATCAAGTAATTGGAGAGAAACCAGATGGTTTGTGGCTAAGTGGAAAAGCGCAGATTATATTGTTTTGCAGTATCTTATTCTTTAAATAAAAAGGTCTTATGATTTTATAGGCAGTGGATTAATATTGATATCCTGTTATGATTCACACTGTTGAGTGTGCAAACGTCAGCCATCTTTTGATTTTTTCTGCACATGCTCAATATAACCACATCATTAGAACCATAAGATCAGCAATTACCGCTGAGAGCCAGCAGATGACAGCATTACATGTAAACACCTATTTTAAAATCTCCTTTGTGGAAAACAAAAATAGTTTTGGATTGTTCATCAAAATCTGAATTAGAATATTACAGAAGTAATCAAGTTTAAGTTATCAAAATATCATCTGAGTAAAGCATCATAAACCTCAGGAAACCTCACCCAGATAATGCATTCCCTATTGTCATTCAGAGCTCCTAATATACACCTAATATACCTTAACTCACATCCAATGATTTTCAAGGTTCTCCTGCTTATACTTTGAGTGCATGTAGTCACTTACTGTGTCGTTAGCTGGTCGCTAGATAAGGTGACTGAGCTGTAACCGATTAAGATGAAATATTGTAGCTTTAATGGGATAAATATTTTTTCATTATGGCATTGACTCAGAGGTGTAGCTAATTGTTTGACTGCACTTCCAGTTCATTCTTTAAAATGTTCAAGAGATCAAATAACCAAACCTTAGCTAAATTTCTTGTCCAAAGGCAAAACTAAACAACATGAAAAGGAGACATACGTACCCTCCTTCTGGGAAGCAAATTCTTACAACATGTTCATCTTACACAGAAGGTGTGCTTCAAAAATATGCAGTTCATCTAGTAGTATTTGTACGATGATTTTACAAGTTACAGAACTCATTACATGTCACTAAAATCCAACACACCAGTTTGTCCTCAGTTCCTTTAGTAGTGGTTGTTCTGTACTGTCCTTACCTTTGTGTTGGGTACTAGCATTCCAGGTACCTTCCTATTCTTTCCCATTTCTCATTTGGAATATTACATTCCAAGTGCTTATGAGCCATGAAAGTACTCCCTAATTGTACGTGGTACAAAGTATTCATGCATCGCTGCTTTGGCAAGCTTTCTATTTGCTAATGCCTAGCTGACTTCAGCTTTGCAAAGTTTTGTGAGGTACACGGGTGAACAGAATTGTGGGAAGAACATTCAGTTAACATAACTTCCCAACACTTCATATTTATTATATTAATACCATGCACATAATACCCATTCATGTGGTATCTACTTATTACAGCAGTGTCTAGAGCAGAGGTGGGCAAACTTTTTGGCCTGAGGGCCAAATCTGTTTATTGAAATTGTATGGCGGACCATGAATGCTCACAAAATTAACCATTCATGTCCAAACAGGAACTACACAAGTTTGTTTCAAAATCAGCACTATTAATATAATTCTGCTGAACAATGCGCTGTTAGAAAATTACATTACTGAGCTGTTTGTTGATTTTACCGCACAATTATCATTCAGGCCTACCCTGTCACTTGCCCTACTCCACCACCCGTCACTCCAGCCGAGGAGTGGAGTTGGGGCTTTATCCCCTTCCCCCACTCACCCACTCCTGCTGGGGATCAGGGCGCAGGGGCTTGCAAGCCCCCAATCCTGCTCCCTAGCTGGAGTGCTGGAGCGAGACAAGTCCCTGACCCTGCTCCCCGGCAGGAGTGCCAGGCAGGCAGAGTGGGGCAAGCCCCTGACCCTGCTCCCTAGTTGGTGCACTGGGTGGTCAGAGCGGGGCAAGCCCCCGACCCCGCTCTCTGGCCAGAGTGCCAGAGAAGGGCAATGGAGCTCAAAAGTTGGATTAAAAGTGGTCCGCAGTTTGCCCACCCCTGGTCTAGAGGTTTCAATTGAGATTGCAGTCCCATTTTGCTAGACGTTGCATAGACAGTTCTTGCCCCAGGCTGTATTTTTCTGTCTTGGTGAGAGGAGAAACAGAGGCACAGAGCAATGAAGTGATTTGTCCAAGGTCACCCAGCAGGCCAGTGTCAGAGCTGGGAATGGAAACCAGGCCACTCTGACTAGAGCCAAGTGCACTAACCATTAGATCTCCCTGTACCCCAATAGAAATATGCTACATTTTTTTCCTCCCTCATTCATAAATTGTCATTTCACTAATTCTGTGCAATCAGTATAGTTTTTACCTGCTAAATACTAGTGGGAGTTCAAGAGTATCACATCAGTCTGTTTAATAGAATTTTCCAAGTTTAATTAATCACCTATCATAGCAAGAAAGTGGTACTGCTCTACACCTTCTCCAGCACCCCCTCACTTGCTGATGTTGCATATTAGAGCATCTCCTGTTCAATAGGATTATGGGAAATTGCCTTCTGAATGACAGAAGTGTTTGCATATAACCTCTGGGAACCAAATGCCATTGGGCTGATTGGTCAGTTCTGAAGGGACTCTTTGAATGTAAGAACCATAGAAAGGGACCACTGACAAACAGGCAACATTTTTCAGAGGGACTCTCAGAACAACACTGTTGACTTGTTAATTAATACACAGCTGTAAGATAACGGTCTATAAGACTCCCCACTGTTTCACTCTAAGCATTTTCTAGTTTTCATATCTTCAGTGCAGTATCTAGTAGGAGACTATTAATAAGATTGCCATTCCAGCAAAATGTATCAGTGCCCAGTATTTGCCAAGGAAGGGGAGGCATTTCATGGATAATTACACTTTCCTTTTTATTAGGATGGCTATGCTGCAGGCAAATCCCACAGCTGGATATGGCATCCTATATGAGTTGATGCGCCTATGCCTGACCAAACAATAACATCAGAAGCTTTTCTTCTGCTCCATTTTGTTCCTCAGTCTACCCCCAAAAAACATGACTGCATAGTATGTCTTCATGATTGCATAAAAAAGTAACTGATGCCTTACGGCTACCGTGCTATTGTCAAGGCCATTGGGACTGACTTCTTTCAATACACAGTGTGTCTTTGCAGACTTCATCTGCCAGTCTGAAGTTTGATAGTAGTAATATTACTGCCCGTGGTAATGCTGATCTTGGTTTGGATTGATATGTTGCAGTATGTGGAACAAAAGTCAGAAATTCTACCCCACGCAGAGCAGATGACAGGATGGGGCAGCCAGGATTACATAAATACAATGACCCAAATAGCTCACCAAGTGTGGTGTTTGCTATCAAGGAGCCAGTGATTCTGTCTGTGATCCTGGGGCTGGTTTATATCAGCCTCAGTTCAGAGCAGGCTGAGGGCTGCTTTAAAGTCCTCCAGCTGATAACAGCTCCCAGGAGACTGGCAACCAACTGGTGATAAGTTGAGTGCAATGCATTCTATCCACACTCACTCCCATCCCAATCCACCCTTCACTAGTTACATCTGCTCCGCTCTTGCTGGTGATTCCCCCAGCACAGGAAGGTGAGAATGGGCAGTTTTCACCCCCTTTGCGCTTTCAGAGCAGTGTAAAGGGAGCAGAACCATGGCGAAGATCTGGCATAAGATGTTTGTCTGCAGACAACTGGAGACTCTGAGCATAGAAGTAGTAGGTGGTTTCTGCTGCTGTCAGAGGTCTTGTCTACTTTATGAAATGTTGCCATGTTGGAACAGAGTTGTTGGAGTTGGCTGGTACATTACGTATTATTTCAGGGTAGCCATGATAAATCTTGACCAGCATTGTGTGGCTCACTCAATTATTCACAATCATGTCAAAACAAAGTGTTTTTTTAAAAACTGTACTATATACAATGCGAGAGAGATGGTTATCTAGTTTAAGACACTTGGTTTCTGTCCTCCACAAAAAAACCCTTTGCTAATGTGCAACCAAGGTTGCTACAGTAACATAATGTATAGCATTGTGTATGTATGTATAAAACTTACGAAAACTTTCATCATACACTGCATGTCTCTCGCTCTGTGCAGTGCCTAGAACAATGGGCCTTGATCTTGGTTGGACACTGGCACTACTGTAATTAACAGGGTAATTAATGCATGTACAAAGAATTCAAGAGGTGTTTTGAGCACCAGCTCCTCATCTCGCCAACATTACCTTCTGTACAAGTTGAAACAATTTGCTTTTCTGAATCAAGTGATGAAGTTAACTAAAATATTGATCTTAGTAGAAGAGATTCTCTTAAAATACATATCTCATTCTAATGCTAATTACCTGAGGCTTGATCCTCCATTCCTTATTTGCTGTGTGAGTAGTCTTACCTATTTCAATGGAGCTAGTTGTGTGAACAGAGACAACTTGAAGGATCAGGCCCCATTCAATATACTTTCCTAAATCTCCATATCACCAGGATGCACTAGCTGATGGGGAAGGCTAACAGGAGGAATGTCTCTTTAAATATGAAATTTCCAAAACAATTATTCAAAATGCTTTTTTGTCTGATGTTCCTTAGGAAAGACATATATATAGCCTTGAGCTAGAAGTCCAACTTTGCTTTTAAATGCAAATATTTTAACAAGTATAACACACAGAAGCATGAACTATCAATTATTCCTACTAGGCATTTGTAAAACATCTTGTTTACCACAAAGAGACCAAATTAGACTAAAAAATGTAAAATGAAAATTTGTAATTGAAATGTTGCATTTTCTTCTTGAAACCTACCAATTGTACCTTATCCTAAATAGCTTTCTCTCAGCATCTCTCAATAGATCTGACTGGTCTTTCAACCAGAAAAGATGGGGAATTGCCAGTATGTGCCCATTACATGTGTCATGATATGAACCCCCACTCTGAACCTTAGCGTCCAAAAGATGGGGTACCAGCATGAACCGCCCTAAGCTTAATTACTCGCTTAGAAATGATAGAGCTGCCACCACCCAAAAATATAGTGTTTTGGGGAACTTTCTGGCCCCCAAACCCTTCCTTGGGGACTCCAAGACCCAGAACCCCTTGGATCTCACAACAAAGGGAAATAAACCATTCCCCCCTCCTTTCTTCCTCCCAGATTCTCCCCTCCCTGGGTAACACTTGGAGATCCCTGTGATTCAACTCCTTGAATCTTAAAACAGAGAGGAAATTCACCTTCCCCACCTTCTCTCTCCCTTCCAGACTCTCCCTGAGAGAGAGACAGTAATCTTAACACAGAGAGAAATCAGGCTTTTCCTCCCCCCTTCTCCCCTTCCTCCCACAAATTCCCTGGTGAGTGCAGACTCCCTCCCCTTGGGTCTTACACAAGAGAGCCAAAAAATCAATCAGGTTCTCAAAAAGAAAAGCTTTTAATAAAAGAAAGAAAAAAGTAAAAGTTGTCTCTGTAAAATCAAGATGGCAAATGTTACAGGGTCTTTCAGCTTATAGACACTAAAGAGAATCCTCCCCCTAGCACAAATACAAGTTTCAGCAACAGAGATACAATCCTTCCAGCAAATACACATTTGCAAATAAAGAAAACAATCCAAAAGACTAAACCGCCTTTCTAACTGGTACTTACTTACTAAATTGAACAGAATAGGCTGTTTCAGAAGATGGGAGGAATCGGTTACATGTCTGGCTTCTCTTAATCCCAAGAGAGAACAAAAACCCCGCGAAACAGCCCAAAACAAAGGCTTCCTTCCACCGAGATTTGCAAGTATCTTGTCTCCTGATTGGTCCTCTTGTCAGGTGTTCCAGGTTCACTGTTTGTTAACCCTTTACAGGTAAAAGAGACATTAACCCTTAACTACCTGTTTATGACAACATGGCAGCTTGTGGCAACTTTACAAGACCTTGCATTAAGTACAGTGTTATAACAGTGAGTTAATCACAAACAGCCTGTCAAGAGGGAATATGAACACTACGGTTACTTCCTTCATTATTATATATAAAGGTGCTACCTAACAATACAGTTTTATATGAGGAAAATAATTTATATTTTATACAGTGAATGACTGCAGTATTTAAGGGCCCAATCAGAAGTCAATGGGAATCCTGAAGTCATTGACTTCAATAGGCTTTTGATTGTGCCCCAAGTTCTTTAATTAAATCATCTTTATGCTGTTGCCGTGAAAGTATTTTTCCCAGCAGCATTTCATATCTGGAAATTATAACCCAGTGACCTGACAATGGAACATTAAAAAACGACCTTCTGACAACTTGTCATATTTGGTTTTTTTAATTACATTTTTAAAAATCATTTTGATTCAGCTTGAAAGAGAGTAATCTGTATTGTTTGTTCTCCTTCCCCTCCGCCAATCTTAGAAAATTGAAGAAATTGTTTTGAGACAATAACTTCATATTGTTTGTTTGTTTTTTCCAAGCCCCAAGTAGTTCTAAGAATTTTGAATTCTGTGAGGTTTCTCTGGGGAGGTCTACCACATTAGCTAGCTTCTGCCAGACTGAGGTGAAGTCAGTGGATGAGTATTTTTCAGATTTTGTACCTTTTTACATTATGCTTCCTTCTCTGTTGCAGAACAATTTGTGTTGCTCTTAGGCTGAACTTCAGCTTTATGATGGTTTTGTCTTTCTATGAACGTGGTGGCCATTATACTCAGGATTTCCCTTTCTCCAGAGGAAGGTGGCAGTTTGAGTAGTATATTATGACCTTCATCAAGTCAAGTTCCTTGTATGTATGTGTCTAGAGGATTAGCTCCTAATATTAACGATGCATTAAGTATGGCACAATCCTGCAACTCCTATATGCTCTAAAACTGTGCCCTGGTGATATAATTAATTGGTATCATGAATTATAGTACTGAATAGCCTGGGAGATATGGATTTGTTGGGATAATCAAGAGGCAGGAGCCATTTAACAGCAAGGTAGCTTTCCCCACTGAAGGAGTGGGGAGAGACTCTTATGGCCCTTCTAACTGAAATGCTTGTCCAGCTGGGATGAGCACTGCAGGTACCAGGAAGTTATTGTTCACACTCTGATTGTATGTGTAACCATGTCCGTTCACCACTCTGGTGTCTTCTGCCAGCTGTCATGGGAATTAGCTCTGCATGTTAGTGCACACTCTTCAGATGCTGCCTTGGTACCATCACTTCTGCTCTAGGACCCATATGTCTCCAAGGACTGCAGCATCCCCTTCAGCGACACAGCCTCTGGCCATGCTACACACCATGCTCCCCCTTCCGGGGACCTGAAGTCTGTTGTTCAGCCACTTCCCTTAGTAGCTACTGAAGTGAATTATCTGGCCACTTCCTCTTGATCCCAGCATCCTCTTTGCCCTTGCATCAGCCTGCAAACCCCGGCAGTCAGCCAGGAGCTGTCTCATGCCCCTGGTCCCTGCTAGCAGCACTGCTCTGTCCAGGGCGCTGGCAGTTCTCTCAGCCCTCCAGAGACACAGTCCTTCCTCCCTGGGCTCCCAGCAAAGAACTGCCCTTCTCTGCTCTGCAGCCCCCTTGTCATATGGGCCTGCTTGGCTGCTTCCTTCAGCCCTTCTCTGATTGGCTGCCTCCTGCTCAACCTCCCTAGGGCTCTAACCCCTTAGAGCCCAGAGTAGGGCAGGCACCCCATCACAGTATGTAACTTAATAATGTAGCTGTCTGGGTGTGTATTATATACAGTACATAACAAAAATGCTGCTCTTGTGGTAACTGCTCCTTATTTCTGGTCATTTAAGTGTCCTTATCTTCAGGAGATATGTCTTGGAAGAGGTTACATTATATTCTCCGAGATGCCTATTGGTCAGTGTGCTTGAGCCTTCCAAGCATGAAACCAGCTTCTCTCAGCAGACAGCGTATTTCTTGTGTTGTTTCCTGGCCAAATTCAGTTTCTGGCCCAGTCAATAAGGTCTAGCAACGTGGCTCAAATTAATGCTAGTGGGTCACCTAGACTTTAAAAGGAAGTGAATCAGCTTATCAGTCTTTGCCTCCTTGATTGAATTTCTACTTGCAGTTGAGTTTGTAGTTCCTTGCATTGGCACAGCAGGACAGTAGTTGGGCAAGTTAACTGGTTCTTAGCATTTTACTGATTTTTAATAAGTTTGGCTACTAAATCTTGCAGTTGGCTACTAAAAACAGCTGAGTTTTATACCAAATGTGACAGGTGAAGGGGGAACTAAAACAGTTTCTTGATGCCTTTTCTAGTGGCTAGAGTTTAAAAGCTGTTGTCACACAGTACCACAGTGGAATTATTGTTTGCAAATAAAGCAAATTAAAATAAACACCTTTTATCACAAGAAAGTAATTAGAGTTGATTCGTGGCTTCATTTGGTTTTTCTTTCCTGACCTTGACTGTATCGTGATGGTTTTGTGCTTCCTTGGACAGTTTCTACTTGCATCTGCATCGATTAAACCTTGATCTCATTTATTATCTCAGGAAATGGTCTCAAGGTCACAGGGCTGGAAATTTAATTATGGTGGCAGTATATTAAGTGGCACATTTAAAGATGCTGAATCGTAGTAATTAATTTTTTGGATGGTGGTCTCTAGGGAACAGGTTTTCTCCACGCTGGGTGTTTAGACATCCATCATGCCCATTCAGCTTGGCAGCTGTCTTTTAGCTTTAAACCGCATCATTATTCATCTTTTATGACTGCCTTTAAAAACACTAGACAACCATATCCGTTTCTATTGTAATATATGTCTGCTGCTTGTATTGAGCTATTCTTCACCTTTGCTATAAAACATTAACTTAGGTTGCTAGTAGCTACCTGGGCTGGCCTCTAAATTGAGACAACAATTACCCTTCGCTGACATCTAGTGTCAAGACATGAGATATAGCTGGAGTACTGAATCCACTGGCCTGGAAATCCTGCACTTCCCCAGCGATTCAGCCTGTCTCACCCAAGGAGCTGCAGCAGTGGCCATAATTAGTGCGCACGAGGGATTAGCTTTGCACTCACTGTTGACTTTGTAGCGGCACTAGGTTATTGAATGAAATGCGGCACTGCCAAGGTCTTAAAAAGCTTGTAATGTTTAATGAAGGAATGGCCATTAAACTTGCTGGTTCAAATATTAGGCAAGATGGAACTGGGAAGTATTTAATAAAGAGGTATGAAAATATGAACTAAATTACATATATTCATTAAAAAAGCTGGCGGAAGTCCAGCCTAGCTGGAAAGTGGCCATTGCTCTTGCTTTAGAGAGTCTGTATTATGTGGGTGTAGTAGAATTTTAAGCAGCTTTCAGGTTTTAGCCATCTATAGAACTTCTCAGAAAGTTTTAAATGTTCAGTATAAGAAAAATAACTCCACAATGGGGAAAAAAGTTCATAAGAAAGTACTGGAACTGCAACAAAATGTTTTTTAAGTAGTACAGGCTGCTGTACCTCCTGTGGTATAAACAATAAATATAGATCTTGAAAAGGGGAAACTTGCCTCTCCTTTATTTGGCTGAATCTTCCAGGATCAAAATCAAAGTACTTATCACTCAGTGTTTTTAAAGCTTTGATCTTCCTACCAGCTGTGGAGGTAGTAGATATTAATATTATCATTTTTATAGATGGGAGAACTGAGATCAAGAGAAGTGAAGTGATTTGCCCAAGGCCACACAGGAACTAAGTCAGGAAAAAGAACGCTGGAGCTCTAAGTTCTGGGCATAGTCCACTAAATTTTGCTATTTCTTGAGAGTTTCCAGACAGGGTCCAAGCCATGGGCCTTTCCACCAGAGTTCCTCTTTTTGCTTACGGTATCTGATCTTCCTTAAAATCATAGCCACAGTTTTGTCTGGTTCCAGATCTCCCTACCAGGGAAATAAACTCTCCTAGAAGGAGATAAGCTCTTATACCAAGAGTCATACACCAGTGGTTCTCAAACTTATGTATTGGTGACCCCTTTCACATAGCAAACGTCTGTGTGTGATACCCCCGCCCCCTTTTAAATTAAAAACACTTCTTTACATATTTAACATCATTATAAATGCTGGAGGCAAAGCGGGGTTTGGGGTGGAGGCAGACAGCTTGCGACCCTCCATGTAATAACCTGGTGAGCCCCTGAGAGGTCCCAATCTCCAGTTTGAGAACCCCACCTGTACACTTAGAACCAGCTGAAGGGGACATTTAACAATGGGGCATTGCGTTAGTCCTCCATCTAACACAGTTACCAGCCTGAGCTGTTTAGATTACTCAGTAGCAGATCTTAAAAGCTCTTACTAAGTTTTGATATTAACTGAGGTATTTCTATAAAGTATTAGAAATATTAATCATTCTAATCCTCCAAATGTACCTTTCCTCCTCCCATAGTTTTAGAAAGGAAAACAACAAAACACAGCAGCAATCATGTTGTAGCTGGATCTGGGTCTTTGAAGTCAAATGACCATTCCGTGCCCACTCTTGGTTTATATGGGTGTATTTGGATCCTTATAACTGTTTAAGTCTAGCCTGTAGAGTTTGAATGTGTTTGTCTAGTATTTCTGTGGCCCTAGCCTCCTAGCCTGTAAGATGTGTGCATGTCTGGGTAAGAGGCATATTTATCTGACTTCAACCCTGTAGGGGTTGTGTGGTAGAAAGGGGGAGTTAGCCAGTAGGGTGGGTGTGTCTGGGAAAAGGATACAAGGTTCATCTAATTCTAGTCAGATGTTTATGTATTTGTAGACATGATCTAGCATCTCTCTGGCTGGCTTTAACCTACAAGGGAGCTCTAAGTTCTTTTTCCCCAATTATAGCATTTCCATATGCTTACGAATTAACTTTCTCTTGCTTTCATCTACTATCTTAGCATAAAGATGGGAAGAAAATGCCCTGACTGCTGTGGCTGGTTGTGGTCATCATCTTCCAACCAACACATACCCTTTTGAATTAGGTAGATTGACCACCGAGCTATTCAATTTAGATAACCTTTGGGGAATGTCAGAATGTTGGCCGCTCACTGAGGAACAACCTTCCAATTATTGCACACATAGCATCATTCACCGGTACAGGAGACTGGCAAAAGTTGTCAAAATGCTTGACTTTTCCCATAAGCCTCTGAAGAACACCCTTTGTTTGGTGTTTATTGAACTTTATTCAGAACAGAACAGAAATTCACAAAAATATTATACAGGAGAAATAACTTGGAATTTTGATTTTCAGTGAGGGGTCATGATTAGAGCTGGGTATAAAGAGTTTTTTAAAAAGTTTTTATGGATATCCATGCAATAAAATCTGATGATTTGCTTCATCTGTACTTACAATCCATTTGATTTACTTGGTCGTGGACATTTGGATGGGTGAGGTCTTATTCTCAATGATATTAATGGAACCAAAAGTACCATGAATGCTCACATAAATATGACAAGCAAATACTCCCATCAGAATGTATGTTCGTAGGGTGGCAGACATACTGAAAGTTCTTATTAAGTTTGGGGACCATACAATCAGGGATCAGAGAAAATATCATGTTGCTTAGGTGGTCACAATCTGAATAGCAAATTGCCTGCTGTGAATATTTGCAGTGACTGGTTGACAAATAATCCATAGGGTAAAATTTGTTTATGCAAATGATTTGTGGAACAATTGTGCACAGTGAATGAATGAATAAAAATTGCTATCTAATAATTTGCCAACAGAAAGAGGCTCTGTTTGCCAAATGAATTATTGATTGTGAATTGTTTGCCCAGCTGTAGTCATGATACATGTTCTCATTTGTGATTTCTGTTACTGTCAGAATAATTAATCTGAAGCATTTTTGACTAAACAAATATGGTAAATGTTACCTTAATGATGAAACTTGTGAATGACAAAAAGAGATGGGCCTCTTTCCTCTGCTGACTTTTTGTACTATGACTCTGTCCTTGATGTACTTCTCACAACGAACCACAACTCAAACCACTGCTGGTTCAGATCTGAAGGCTAGTTTGTCCAAGTTACCAGTAAAAAAGTGAGTGTTGGATCAAATGTTCGTGGTTTGTCCCATCTCTGTAATAGGCAGACTAGTGTGTATTCGGTCCTTCAGAACTTCCTCTATTAAACTTTGGGCTTACAGAACCAAACCAGGGGAGGTCTTGATCCATGTTCTACTTTGTCAGAACACTCTGACTTTGTATTTTGCGTGAGTTTCCATTTTTGGTTAATCTTTTGTAAGAGTAAAGTGCTGTTTGAAAACTTAAAATCTGAAGTGAGTATAAATTACCTAAAACTTGATCTAAAATCATGTTGTTCAGTATCCACACTTCATTTTTTCTTCCAGTTTTGAGTGACATTGGAGATGAACTACAAAACAACTTGAACACTTAAATTTTGAAAAGTCCTCTTTCAGATATAGTGTGCAATAATTATATTTCATGTGGATTTTTGCATACCAGAACTGGCTTTCAAAGCTGTTTCAATGCATCCTCGTATGACTGATATCCTCATAACCATCCACCCTGAACTACACTCAACTTTCCTAAATGAGATTTTATTGGAACTGATTATGATTAGATAAATGGGTGACTTCGCTAATGTATAATACACTTTTCAATTACAGAGTATGCACGAAATTTACATTTCTTATTTGATAGTATGATATTTATGTGACACATTGTGAATGAGCTCTGCTGCTGTTTACATAATGGCCTTACTTTTCTCTTAGATGAGGTGTGGTTTCCAGGTTTTTTTGATAGTATAGTACCTAGCTTAAACATGGAGGGTCAAATTCAGCCCAAATTTACTCTTCAATGGAATTAAACCAGAGATAATTTTTGGCCCTCTAAGCCCAATTTTGCCTTCATTCAGAACATTTTCAGATGAAAAGCTCTGTTCTGAATCAGGCAGTGGAGTAGGGAAGTGTACCTGGGTTTCCCACTTTCCAGCTAATTCTCTGCCACCAGGATGGACAGACAGACAGACACATCTGCATGTGCACACACAGTTTTGATCCAAAAATATACATTTCAGTACAATTCCATTTTTGTGAAAGTGTTAGAAAGGTTTTGTGTTCAGTGTAGTGTGGAACGAAAATAAATTTTGAAATCCCCCAAGTTGCCATGAAGCAGATCATCTTCCTCTGGCCAGCTCTCTCTGTCACCTGCCAATCCTCCCTCGCTCCAAGCAGGCCTGAGAGATATGTATGAGATATGTATGGAAGATATGTAAACATCATACAGAGAGTGCACTAATTTAGACCCAGGGTCAAGGAGTCAGAAGACATGGGTTCTAGTCTCTATCCTTGCTTGTATGACCTTGTGCAAGCCATGTAACTTCTCTAGGCCTCAGTTTCTTCATCTGTAAAAGAGAGAGGAGGAGGATTGTCACAGTTCAAGATAACTACACCTCTGTGGTCCACCAAGGCATCCATTCTAGTCTCCCAACCCCTCAGCCATCACCTCTCTCTTGGGTAGAGACCTGCATCTCTCCCAGTCCCCACCGGGGTTTTTCCTGGGCTGCACAGTTCCCTGCCTATACTGTGATATTCCCAGCAAAATGGACTGCCTAAACAAGCCAGCATCTCCTTTGGAAGCAACAGTTACAAGTTCCCACACAGCTCTTTCTAAGCAAACACATTTATTTTTAAGGTGAAAGCATCATAGAGAGAACCTATTAACAACAATAAAAGAACCTACATGCATGCTAAAAAGCTTACCAGAGCTCACCCCAACTCCAAACTCGGGCTCTGGTAGGTGTCAGCCCTTCAAAACCCACAAATGGATTTTCCCTGCAATTACAAGTTCATAGCTGAGTGCTTCAAATTTAGAACCAGAACAACCATGAATAGTTCAGTATTTCCTTTATGCAGAGTGGAGCTTTGATCTTGGCCTCATGTTACAGGTGACCAGCAGACAAGGGCTCGCTCCTCCGGGCGTAGCTTCGAAAGGCTGGGTTTTTGCATAACTGGAGGTGGTGTATTTGCATTCACCTGCCCCTAAATAATCTCCAGGAAAACCACTTAGCTCTTTTTTGTTCCAAAAGTCCATTCTTGTCTGGTACATTGTTCAATACAATTATTTGAACCCCTAGGTCTGACATCTGCCACATCTTCCCCCGGAGGGGACATATACAATCCTGGTCCACAATAATACATAAATCATTCATTTAATATTATGGATCCTAAAGATACTTAAACTTAATTCAGTGAGGTCTCCCAGGGATACTGCAGGAACTGTCATTGATGATAACCACATTTGGAAAGCACTTTGAGGTCTTCCAGTGAATAAGTGCTATATATGAGGGTAAAAGTCCTAAATAGCATCTGCCAAAAGGTCTGATTTTCCCCTGCCAACTTCTACAACAAGTTTTTGCTGTTGATACAAAACTGCCATGCTGAAAATTTATGGGGCAGAGTCAAATAAATTAAATTTAGAATGAAAATAACTTACATACGTGATACTGCGCTGCTTGTATTCTTTATCTTACATTTTATTCAGTTAAAAAAAAACCCCATTTCTGAATTGACCTGAAGCTGCTGCAGAAACTGGTGTGCTTTGTAAAGGATTTAGGTCTCACTTGCTGCAGAGTACACATGGCCTTGATTATAAGGGATTTTCAAAGAAATCTGTGAAGCATTTTTGGTCTCCTCCCCTCTCATCCCCCCATCCCAGTTTTTGCATCCAGACTGGAGTTTGGTCATATTTTGCCACATATTCCAAATTGGCTGCTGTTTTGATGTCTTTCCACTCAAATTCATTCCTAGAGTAATTCCATTGAAGTTATACCAGAATGAATCTGGCTTTTGTGTTATATGTGTTCGCATTTAGTATGTGGATGTTAAAGTGGAGGACAAGGAGTTTGTTAATTAAAAGCAATTCTGTGGTTGTTGGGGCATCTATTAAAAACATTTTACAAAAGGACCGTTTTAGCTCTCCTAATATTTTTGTTGTGAAGAGATTGCTGCACTGGGTCTGCACTCAATAAAAAATATGTAAGTTGGTGAGCAACTTGCATGGTCTGTGCCAAGTTGACAGGCTAAATTAATAGCTGGGACAGCCTGATGTTTTATTAGGACAGTATTTCTATGCTATTGACAGATATATTAATGAATCTGGCGCATGTATAAATTGGCAGCTTTAGAATGAGAAGCATTTTTTTCTTTGTATAGGAAATTCACTTTTCCACAGCACTCCACAGTCTGTGGAGGCTCCAGGCACCAGTGCACAAGCGCGTGCCTGGGCGGCAAGCAGGGGGTGCGGCCTGCTGGTCACTGTGAGGGCGGTAGTCAGGCTGCCTTCAGTGGCATGCCTGTGGGAGGTCAGCTGGTCCTGTGGTTTCGGCGGTAATTTGGTGGCAGGTATGCCGAAGGCACGGGACCAGCGGGCATACCGCTGAAAGCTGCCTGACTGCCATGCTTGGGGCTGCAAAATACATAGAGCTGCCCCTGTCCACAGAAAAGGATTATCAGTCCAAAATTTAACCATGATCAGTTTAAAAAGTGACATCTCTGTGTTGCTTTTTCTTCCTTTAGGGATCAGAGTTACTTAAGCTCTTTTTCCATTGTTCATCCATTTGCTTGATTGGCACAGCTGTGAACATAAGTAAAGACATCTCCCATCCCCATGAGGATAGGACGGTCTGCCTATCATGCAGCTCCATTGTGTTAGAGGCAAGAAAAGGAAGAGTAATTCTCCCCTAAAGCCCCCAAAATGTTGAAGAGGTGGGTTTGACACTCAAACTTCACTGCAGAAGCTCCTCTCAAAGGAATCCAAACAGTTGGGGATCTGTGTGTGGAGGGGGAGATGACCAGGGGAAGGAGGGAGGGGACAATTGCATGTTGAGCTAGAAGGGAGAGAGTGGAGAGAGGGAGGACAGCGTGTAACGTATATCATAGGCAAGGGGCAATTCAGGGGCAATGAATGCTGCTAGCTGTAGCATGATCTCTGGTTCTGTGCCTTCTAGTCTCCTTGGTGGGGAGAGGACACAGTTGTGAGCATAAGTCAGATGGCAGCAGAGTTCCTTAAGTGAGATCCTGTCCCTGTGGGGAGGTAGCCCAGGGACAGCACAGAGAGATAGGGCCTCTGTATCTGTATCAGTGTAGTAGGCAGAGGTTTTCTTGCAGATCCTTGAGACCCACAATTTGAAGGCTGCACCTTGTACTGTTATGCTACAAGTCCCTCACCCTAAGAAGATGTTGGCTCAAACTTCTCATTGAGGCAGGTGACTCCATATTCTACTTAGATTTGAGAGGAGGGAGTGACTCATTGGAGGGAGAGAGAGAGACAGAGACTTGAGTATGTGGTCTAAGAAGTCCTGAGGGAGGAACTTTAGGAGCAATCCAGTCTGGAGACAAGGTTTAAACTGATCTTTGTTCTTTTACTGTTTACTGAAACCAAACTCTGGGAAGAGGACATGTTTGGACTTCACATATTGAGCAGACAGTGTTTGCCAAGCAGATTACTACAGTATGGGATGTTATAAAGGGTAGCTCAGAGTAACAGAAAATGTAAAGAACCTGACGTAGATTAGGGTAAAATCCCATGATGCTGACCAACAAGATAACACTGAATAGCCTGCTTGAGTAGACTAAGCAAAGCACTGACTTAACAGAAGGTGTTTTGTAATGACTTTTTGCATTTAATTGAACCTTATGCAATACATCATCATCTTAACTCTCAGGCATTTATTATGTGCATAGTTCCCTGTGCATCAAGAATGTGTATACTAGTATATTGTTAAAATATAGCAAGTGAAAGGAAAGACAACCAAAATGTGAAAACAAGATATGTAATGAGGAAAAGGAAATTCAAGAAAATACTTTGATAAGGTGGAAAATAAAAGCCTCCAAGTATTGTCTAGTTCAGGGGTTGGCAACTGTTCAGAAGTGGTGTGCCGAGTCTTCATTTATTCACTCTAATTTAAGGTTTCATGTGCCAGTCATACATTTTAACATTTTTAGAAGGTCCCTTTCTATAAGTCTATAATATATAACTAACTAAACTATTGTTGTCTGTAAAGTAAATGAGGCTTTTAAAATGTTTAAGAAGCTTCATGTAAAATTAAATTAAAATGCAGAGCCCCTTGGAGTGGTGGCCAGGACCTGGGCAGTGCCACTGAAAATTAGCTCATGTGCCACCTTTGGGACCTGTGTCATAGGTTGCCTAGCCCTGGTCTAGTTCATCGAGGCTTTAAACATCAGAGTGTGAATGTGTCCTTTTATCTGATGCTTTACTAATGGAATGGCAGGGCTTGCATTTCCCACCTGATCTCTGAATCGCTTTATCCCTCCATATTATAGGATATGGCTACACTTGAAATTTCAAAGCGCTGCCACGGCAGCACTTTGAAGTGTGAGTGTGGTAGGAGCGGCAGCGCTGGGAGAGAGCTCTCCCAGCGCTGCACGTAAACCACATCCTCTACGGGTGTAGCGTGCAGCACTGGGAGCCACGCTCCCAGCGCTGCCACCCTGATTACACTGAGGCTCTACAGCGCTGTATCTTGCAGCGCTCAGGGGGGTGTTTTTTCACACCCCTGAGCACGAAAGTTGCAGCGCTGTAAAGTGCCAGTGTAGCCATACCCATAATAGTTTTGCATTTGAGCTTGATTTTCCTTTCACTTACTATCCTTTATTTGTCTATAAATATGGCGTGTTATTTGCTTAGTGAATGAGAACAGGAGATGGGTTAAGGCAATGGCTGTACAGACAAGTCTACCTTGTACATCTTGAGATTTATGGCACAGGTCTGATTTTTCTAAGCCACTTCCCTGCTTTATAGTAGCAAACAACTGAAAATGCAGGTATCATGGTGATGAATAATCAGCTGCTGTGGAAGAAGAGAATAGGCAACCACCTGTCTCGTTATAAAGCTCCAAAGTAGCACAAGGTGTAATGAGCACAATTCTGCTCCATCTTTAATAGGAACCACTTCCTGTTAAGTCAGTCCCTTATTTGATCACTTAAGACAGATTTAAGTGTATGGATTTTATGTGATTCAGTAGCTCCGAACATGCTTGTTTCACCATGACACCATCACAGCTCAATGTGAGAAAATGCAGCATGTGATCCTTGTTACAGTCGAAGGCCTGATTTGACTCTTGCCCAGATGTAAATCAGGAGTAACTATCGAAGTCAATGGGATTACACCAGTGTACATCTGGAGCAAGAGAGAGGAGAATCAAGTTCTCAGTATACGGTATTCATAATATACTGGTATACACATTCCTCTGGATGCACAGAGTACGCAAATAATTCCCTGAGTTTCAAGATGATAGCTCACAAAGTAATTACAGAGCACATTTCATACAGAAGCCTCTGCTCAAGTAGGTCATCCATTGGCTCTGTGATAAGGTGACTGTGTTTTTTTAAAGTCATGATTCATTCATTTAGACAGTGGACATCTGATCTTAACTTCAACAAATAATCCACAAACTAGCTGTTTGGCCAAATCCTCATTGGAGCTGTGTTGTCAATAATTATTGGCAACTGTTTTTTCCATTCTCATCTAAACTGGTTTGAAATAAACAAAAGGAAAGGAAATGTCACAGGCAAAGGGGAAGCCTTTTCTATCTCTTTAGATTTCCCTTCTGAAATTTCAAAGCAGAATTGTTTGATTGTCACCCTTTTCCCACTGTTCTTATTTAAGCTGCAATTGCTTCTCCAAAAAACTTATTTTTATGCTATATTTGACTCTACAAGTACTTCCCAAGGAGCAGTCATAAGGAAATGTGCTTCAAATTGGAATTCTTCCGCTCGGGTACGATCATGCAAACAACCAGGCAGAATTTATTTAACCTTCAGCTAACTGCTCAACCAACTTGAAATTATTGATAGCCCATCAGTAATGATCAAGATGGAAAGGCTAAATGAAGAGATGCAGCATTTTTTTTTAAACAAGAGAACCATTGAGCTGGTAACATGACTTGAAATGCCATGTCAGCTCAGCGAGCATGGTCAAGAAGCTCAGCTGCAGGAGGAAATAAAACTGTTAAGTTATGGCTGCCCTCCAATCAGTCACAGGGGTAATGATGTTTGGCTTGAGTCAGGTTATATGTCAGCAAATATACATCTCTCAGACAGCCTCTAAAAGAGCCTTAAGATCATGCTTATTGTTTTATATAGATAGGGGTCGGATGCTGATATATGGTGGTCATAGGCCACTGAAATAAATTTCACAATGTTCAGCAGGTAAAGTTAATCTCAATACAGGAGAATGCGAGGGCAGTTTTGATAGAATATTCATTCTATTGACAGTGATGGCACATTTTTTCTCCATTATGTTTTGTGCAAATCACTTGAAGACAGACAATTTTTTCCACCCATTGATCCTAAATTTATCACTACCTACATGGAGTATGATTGAACCCAGCCTTTGGAATACAACCACCAGGAGCTAGAAATTCAAATTCTGGCTTATAGACACACCTGGGCTCATGACCCTGGAGCTATTCACGTACTGAACTCATGGTAAGTCAGAATTGCAAACATCCACATTTCGTATTCCTCCAGAGCAGGAAATCCTGGGTGTCATGAAGTCTCTTTTGTGAATGTTTTATTTGGCGTAATGGGGTTGTATGAATGGTAGCTGGAAAGTAAAGTACAAGGCAAGATTGCACCAATGGAGATGCTCCAGAATTACACCAGCGTGAAGGATTAGAATCTGTCTCACAGTAAAGAAGCAGAATGGATTGAGCCCCAAGAATTTAACATTTTTCTCATTTTATTATCCTGAACTTCTGTTGAATCTTGTGTCTAAGGATCTCAAATCCATTTGTAAGTATTACATCAGATCCTCAGGTGGCAAAATCAGAGTAGCTCCACTGAAATCAATTAAGCCCAAGTCTTTCAATAGCATTTCAGAGGTAAATTGAGCCACCAAAACTCTTTTAAGGCCTTACAGTTAGTTAATAGAAAAACCAAGGGTACAACCCAGTAGTCCTTATACCCAGTCCTCTGCTCTAATCAACAGACATTACCATAGAGACTTACAAAATGTAAAGAGAGGAACCCTTGATCATTTCTCTTTTGATCTAACTGAACCTGAATCCTTCCCACGCCATCAGATGTTGCTTAGCGCTGAATAAGGTTCTGCTATCCCTGTATGTCATGCTGTTGCCTGCAATGCTAGCTTGCTGTGTTTCTATAACTTAACCTCTTTACAAGGATAGGTTGTTGACCTATTACTTTACCCCAAAACTGGAGGACCAGTGTACCACTATTTGTCTGGTTCCTTACCCTTTGGTCTGGCCCCAGCGGCCCCACCAGGAGTTTCTGCCTCAATAGGTCTCAGAGTCACTGGACCACATGAGCCTTTTAAAGAGCAGAGCCTTAATTCTGAGGGTCTTATTCACTTTTTGCTAGCCATACTCCAGCTGACATCAAAGGGAATGCACCCAAGACCAAGAGGGAGGAAAATGAGCACTAAGGAAGAAAAACAACAAGCGGTGTCCAGGGTTGTGTGGCAAGATTGTGAGTACTTGATATTCAGACTTCAAGCTGATTTGTTTGTTTCTGCAATTTATTCTTCCCATTTATATTGAGAGATGCCACTTTAAGTCATAAGCCCTGACCTCCCATCCTGTACGCTGGGCATCCTGACAAAATAACCATTTCTATCTTTACTATGCATGTTGCATCAAAAGCAAATGAACAGCAATCTTTAAAATACACAAATAGGAGATTAAAAACTGCACACTCAATAGGACCCTGCTGGAAACATGCAACTTGCGTCAGCACACAAGCAATTGTGACATTCTGGGTCCACCCAGAACAGTGAGGGATTCTGTCACTTTCCACCCTGTAACCTTGGAGGCCTTTGCGCTGTGCATCTATGGTTCAATTCCCTGACACCCAGAAGCCTGCCCACAAGTATCAGGTCTCACTAACCTAGTTACTCTTTTGCAACAGCTCTTCCACTGTGGGTCCCCCCAAATACATCCTCCCTGAGTTCATATTTACCAGACACTTGGATGGTTCCCCTCTAGTTTGTCACCCCCGAAGGCATGAAACCAGCCTTCAAGTTCTCAGCTAACTTTAGTATCCGCACAACACTTAGTTTAGGCATCAGAGACATGGTTAGGATAAAAATAAAAAGTTTATTTAATAGCAGAACCACCAATTCAAAGTTGACAGAGTAAGGGGGCAGCAAACACATACAATTGACACAGAAAATAAACGTGAAGACACAACCTCGGGCTTTACACTTTGATATTAGATGACATTCCATTTCTAATAAGAGTTACCTATTGCCCTATAACAGTTTCCTAGTGCACCCCGAGCTACAGGAGAGATCCCACGTTCATAAACCGCCTCTTGTCTCAAGACTGTCCCCCAAATTCTGGAGGCTTCTTCATTTCAGATTCTTCTATTTTAAAAGGATTTGCAGGGTTTTTTTCTTCAGTCTGTGTAGATATTTAAAGTGGGAAAAACTCCCTCGTTTCTCAGTTTCTGAAGACTGGGGTTTTCTTTTAATTATCAAGCAGTTCCCATTTTCTTTGATGGTTCCTCATTGTGTTTTCTGGGTATTTTTCCCCTGGGTTGGACAATGGCTTGGTGCTTGAAGCCAGTTTTGTTTGTTTGGGGAGGTAGCCTCCCTCCCCACCTCCCCACCCCCGATTGCTTCACTGCCCTATTGCAAGGTGATGCTGAAATCACACCACAGTTACAATTACTTTTACACGCACACACCCCTTTATAACAATAACCTGTATACATAACTCCATAACTGATGACTATTACATTCAGTGTGCTTCAAGCTTTCATACAAGATCTTTACTCTATATGCTCTTACAGTAAAATAACAGATATGAGGTCAGTTGGTTTCACTGCTTATTTGGGGAGGTTTAAACCAGAAGGTTCTCCCCTTGGAGTGTCTGGACCCTGAGTGTCAAAACTCTAGAAATCATATGCTTAAAATGTATTAAAAACCCTATCCACCCCACAATTTTACCCATGCCTTTGGCGTCTGATTGATCTACCATAATGCACCATAGCAGGCCCATGAGGGCTATTCAAAAGCATCAGCTTGTGTATGCAAAATACAGCAGGCTGGGTGTTCTCAGTGGAAGGTCCTTGCCAGTGAATAGGCTCCCTCAGATGGTCCACCTGAGCCCAATTTTCTGACCTTCAAAGCATGGTTTAAGCATTGTAGGTGTAGTTAGGATTGATTTAAGTGTAAGTAGGGGAGGCCATTGTGGATTTAATTTAATGTGATGCTGCTTTTAATCTGCGTAATGTATCCAGATGCTATGACGATAGGCACACACATATCAATCGCTACATTAATTAAGTAAACAAGTGGCAAAATGTCATTAATTTTCTCTGGCTGTTAAATTACTGGATTACATCCTTAAAAATCCAGTCCTGTAGTCCTTGCTCCTGCTGACTTCACTGAGAGACTTACCTGCAGAGAAGATGCAGAATCTGGCCTAAACTGTAATACTGAAACATACCAACTCCCTAAGGACAAATTTCTCCTCTGACCTGCCCAGGGCATCTCCAATTCACAGTGCCAGGTTCTGTTGCATTCAGTACACCTTCACTGCACAGCCTGACAGTTGCCTGCTTAGAATGAGCATAAAATATGCAACAGGTCCACTGTGAGGGGTTAGAGGTTGGAGGCAGATCAGAGAGGAGAATTTTGCCCTCAGCCTTTTTACTATTTACCACAGGCTTCAGTGGGAGTTTGCCTGAGAAAAAAATGAGTAAGGAGTTCAGGATTATGCTCCACATGCACAAAAATCTCTTGGGTGACTTGTTTCTTTCCAATCACAAGGAAGAGTTTCTGTTGGCGTTGTCTTGTCAAACAATCCCACCTGCATTGCCTAGCACCAAGACTTTCAATCTTCCAGTTAGTTTTCTGTAATCACATAAGAATGAATACAGTGATGACAATAGATCTTACCTGTAAAACACCCTTGGGACCAAGAGAATGTCCTGACTTGATAGAAAGATGCATCAATTACGTGGACTTGACTAAATGCTTCTTCAAGCATAACTAGAGCCCCACTGAAATGTCTATGTAAAATGAAAGCAAGCTACAGGATTTCATGAAGAGTAATTACCTTCCTTTCTGTGTGTCGCCTTCCCTTTATAGCATATGAATTGAATGGAAAGTTTTTGACTCAGTTACCTTTGGACTGATTTAAAGTGGACTACCAAATTCAACTACTCAGACCTGGTCTACACTACGGGTTAGGTCGAATTTAGCCGCGTTAGGTCAATTTTAAAATGAATGTGTCCACACAACCATCCCCATTCCATTGACTTAAAGGGCTCTAAAAATCGACTTCTGTACTCCTGCCCTGACGAGGGGATTAGTGCTAAAATCGACCTTGCTGGGTTGAATTTGGGGTAGTGCGGATGCAAATCGACGGTACTAGCCTCCGGGAGCTATCCCAGAGTGCTCCAATGTGTCTGCTCTGGACAGCACTTTGAACTCCAATGCACTGGCCAAGTACACAGGAAAAGCTCCGGGAACTTTTGAATTTAATTTCCTGTTTGGTCAGCATGGCAAACTCAGCAGCACAGGTGACCATGCAGTCCCCCCAGAATCATAGAGCGTAGAATGTTTCTACGCTCCCCCTATCATCTCCGTCCCTGAGGTTATCGCAGATTAGAAGGCAAAAAAAATGCACTCGTGATGACATGTTTTCCGAGCTCATGCAGCCCTCCTGCACTGATAGGGCACAGCTTAATGCATGTGTCAAAGGTTTCTTCCCCACTCTGAACTCTAAAGTACAGATGTGGGGACCTGCATGAGAACCTTTAAGCTTACCTACCAGCTTAGATTTGGGTTTGCTGCCACCACCCAAATTATTTGAGTTATTTGGGAAATTCTGTTTACCTCCCCCCCCCCCCCCCGAATATTTCCCTCCCAAGTACTATAACTCTTCCCCGGGTAGTCTTGAGAGACTTCTCCACCAAGTATCTGATGAATACCAATCCAAACCCTTGGATCTTAAAACAAGGAGAAATTAACCATTCCCCCTTCTTTTTCCCCACCAATTTCTGGTGAGTCCAGATTCACCCCCACCTTGGATCTTAAAACAAGGAAAAATCAATCAGGTTCTTAAAAAGAAGACTTTTAATTAAAGAAAGAAGAAAGTTAAAAATCATTTCTGTAAAATTAGGATGGAAAATAATTTTATAGGGTAATGAGATTCAAAGAGCCCAGAGGAACCCCCTCTAGCCTTAGGTTTAAAGTTACAGCAAACAGAGGTAAACTCTTTAGCAAAAGGAACATTTACAAGTTGAGAAAACAAAGATAAAACTAACGCACCTTGCCTGGCTGTTACTTACAAGTTTGAAATATGAGAGAGTGGTTCAGAAAGATTTGGAGAGCATGGATTGATGTCTGATCCCTCTTAGTCCCAAGAGCGAACAACCCCCCAAACAAAGAGCACACAAATAAAAGCCTTCCTCCCCCCACAAGATTTGAAAGTATCTTGTCTCCTTATTGGTCCTTTGGGTCAAGTGTCAGCCAGGTTACCTGAGCTTCTTAACCCTTTACAGGTAAAAGGATTTTGGTGTCTCTGACCAGGAGGGATTTTATAGTATTGTACACAAGTGGGCTGTTATCCTTCCCTTTATAGTTATGACAGCATGGAAGCATTCAGTGGCAGAGGCTAGGAAAGAATTAAGTGAGCGCGAAGAGCGGAGGCAGGATGCGATTCTGAGAAAAACCAGCAAGAGCACAGACCCCCGCTGCATCCACTGTATAACTGCCTACTCTCCTCCCCATATTCCATAGCCTCCTCACCCAGACGCCTAAGAACGCGGGGCGGGGAGGAGGCTCCAGACACCCAGCCACTCCATTCCGGAGGATGGCCCAAGCAACAGAAGGCTGTCATTCAAACAATTTGATTTTTAGTGTGGCTACAATAAGCAATGTGGCCATCTCCTTCCCTTTTCCCCCACCTCATCCAGGCTACCTTGTCCGTTATCTCTCTCTCTTTTTTAATTAATAAAGAAAGGCCTAAATTTTCAGAAGCAGCTATTAGTTTTTTGTCTCTCTGTTTTTAGTTGCCCAACCTGTGCTGGTTACAGGACAAGCCACAGCTGGGTTGAATCAGGTCATCCCAGGGTAAAAGGCAGCAGGAAAGCGCAGCGAGGAGTCGTCAGAGTAAAGCTGCAGGGAAAGAGGGTCTCCTGCAGTGGTTCACAAGGAAGAGAGAGCTGCTCAGTAAGGAGGGGGCTGTGCCCAGCTAAAGCCTGAGTAGAAGATTGGTTTTGTGTGTTTGAGAATTCCATTAATTTAATAAACATAAGAAGGGCTGTGCTGAAAGGGAGGCTGTAGTTTGTCGAAGGAGCCCTGGTGAAGGGGAAATGGGGGTCCAGCTCAGCAGGCCACCTCTGGCTAGGTTGGGCTGCCTCTGTGGCAGATGGTCCTGTTCAAACTGGCATAGTTGGCAGGATCCCACAGACCCCCTCCCATCAAGGAAGGAAGGTAAATGCATGGGACTGAGAAAACTATTAGTGTGTTGGCTGAGCAGCAACCATGGATGCAGACAGTCCTTCTACAGATTCTGCAGGAGCAGAAGGTACAGTGGTCCCAGCAGTGATGGGGAAATTATAGATGGGGTCAGTGAGACAGGGAAAACTAGGCTGTCTCAAAAAGACAGTTTCCACGTCTGCTTGGGAAACAGAAAGGGCATGACACATCTTTGCTGTCTGGGAGGAGGGAAGGGGCAGGTTGGGGAATGGGACAATTGCAGATTTGCCTATGTCCTGTTATCATACTCAGCCTTCCTTTCTGGAGTGCCGTGCAATGAGTGCTGCACTTCAGGCTGGCTAAAATGTATGGTGATGGGGGTTGAGTGCAGTGGATAAGGGTCATAGTTTGCAGCAGGGCTGGGTGGTGAAGCTACAGGTGTTGGAGGCAGCTGGGGGTGATAAGAAACAGGATGTTGGGGGAAGTGGGTTGGCGGTGACATGAGGGCACAAGGAAAAGAGTTTTGGGACAATGGCTGTGGGGGGTGGGTGGACACGGATGTGCTCCATCTGCATTGCTACAAGCACCTTTATTAAGTCTGCTTGGTGCTCCATGATGTTTAGCATCCGCTCCGTGCTTTGGTGCCAGAGAGCCGCATTCTGCTGGTGGAGCCTCCTTTCAGTCTCCCGCCTCTCCTGCACTTTTTGATTTTCATTAAGGGACTGCTGCATGTCCTCTTTGCTTCTTCGCAGATGCTTCCTGAGTCTTTGGGGTCTTTCGGCCATTGATAACAAGGATGGCTGGGATCTCAAGGTTGCATCTGTAAAGTCAAAATGCAACACTTATCAGAGGTTAACAGAGGTGCTGCTACAGCCTCTGAAGTGTCCGTGGTGCTCTTTGGAGTGGAGGTGAGGTCGCCCCCAAGTTTCGTGTCCAGCTCTTTGAAAAAATGACAGGTGGGGAGGCAGCACTGGAGCAGTGGTTTGCCTCGCAGGCTTTGTGGTAGGCATTCCACAGCTCCTTCACTTTAACCCTGCACTGCAGTGCATCCTGGTCATGTCCCCTTTCCATCATGGCCCCTAATATCTGCTGGAAGGTGTCATAATTCCTATGGCTGGAGTGCAGCTGGGATTGGACAGCTTCTTCCCCCCAAACACTGACGGGGTCCAGCACCTCGCCATTGCTCCATACTGGGTATGCCTGGTGCATGGAGGCATGATCACCTGGAAAGATGCACTGAGAGCACTCCACGCCTTGCTGAGCAAACAAGAAGGGGAATTTCAAAATTCCCAGAGAATTTAAAGGGTGAGTCTGATGGTTGGTCACCTGAGGGCAGGGCAGTAGATTTCAAAGTGATGACCAGAGTGGTTAGAACCAGTAGAACTTCTGGAGGCCGATCAGAATACGTTAATAGACCAGGGCGTCCACACTGGTGCTGCAGCGCTCCAGCTGGGGTGCAGCAAGCATTATGCTTCTCGTGGAGGTGGATTACCAGGGGTGCTCCAGGTGTGGAGTCTGGGCACTCTACTTACCTTGCCAGCATGGACTCCTCAGGAATTAGGGCACCCGGGGCTGACTTAATGTGCTCTAACTTGCAAGTGTAGCCAAGCCCTAAGTTAGAGAGAGAACCAGTCCTGGAAATGCATGACCAGTGCATGGAAATACTGAGGGCGTGGCAGGACAGAAGTACTGGGTGTGTAAATACCCTACATGTTAATGGTTTGTTCTCCTCAAAGGAGAGGTATGTGAAGGAACTGGCTGCTTTTTCCAAAGCAGCCAGGCAGCTGGTCCTGAAAGAAAGGGATGAGCTTGCTGAGGAGCATCAGACCACTTTAAAAGAAAAATCTCCTGCTCACCATGATTAGTGAGCTGAAGAGAGAACTAGAGGGCTTGTGGTCTGAGAAGGAGACTGGCAAGGACGAAAGAAAAATTGAGGTGGGCTAGATTCTAAGGAGGGGAGCAGGGTATGTAACAGGGTAACTTCCCCTGGGCTGAAGAAGCTGAGGCTAAGCCAGACCTCATTACAGAATGCGCCGTACCTGGGTTGAATCAGGTGATCCTAGGGTAAGAGGCAGCAGGAAGCTGCTGTGAGGGGTCTGCAGAGTGAAGCCAAGGGGAACGCGGGTCACCTGCAGTGGTTCCCAAGGAAGGGATAGTCCCTCAAGCAGGAGGGACTGTGCCCAGTTTAAGCCTGGATGTATTTGTTTGAGAATTTTCATAATAATAATCCAGACTTTAAGAAGTGCTGTGACTGAAAGAGGCTGTGGAGTTTTCTGAAGGAACCCTGGTGAAAGGGAAAACAAGGGAGGGGCACAACAGAGGCACCCATGACCATGAGAGGGTACTTGGGTGGCTGTCAGCCTGGTTTAAACGACTGTCAGAATATTGAACCAGAAACCTCTCAAGCCTGATAAACTGCCCTTCATGTAGCATTTATATAAATGTGTGTGTAACCAGGAAGCCCAACTCTGAGGATTAGTCAGGTTTTAAAAGATTTTTAAAACTGTTCAGTGCTCATCTATCTATTTGATAGGGATTTCCCCCCAGAACATTATTCAGAGGTTCTTCAAGGGTTGAGAACTACAATATATAGATGATACCAATTTGTAAAACCAAGATTGGTCTGGATTTGCTTCATACTTCAGGGCACAGGAAGCATACAAACGACTACAACTTTTGTGATCTACAGCTAAATTTTTTCCACATAATGTGCCACAGTATTTAATCTATATGGTACAGCGTTTTCATTTTTAAGATTTACAGTAAGGCTCGGAGACTGTAATTTTCATAGTACAGCTGTTATATTAACTAAATGCTGATCCAAGTCCTAAGAGAAAATGATTATATCATCAATATAAACATAGCACATTTTACCTTTTAAATCTGCCAGAAGAATTTTTATGAGTCTCTGAGATGGTGAAGAAGCCTTTTTAGCCCAGATGGCATGATCCAGTATATATTCATGACAATAGGATTTTTAATCTCATTTTCCAATATCCATTTTCTGTTTAACAATTACAGTAACAATTCTCTGAACTTCTACCTTACTTTTCATATTGGAAACTCAAAGCATTCTCAAATGTATAATGAATTACGCGTTGTAACCCCTGTGATGTAGGCAGTTGTTAGTCATGCTATCTGGCACAATCTCTCCCACACAAATAGGACTCCTGAGAAAATGTTCACTATTTGAGCAGTTCTTCTAAATCTAGGCTGCTGTTGTAGATCTACAATGAAATTACCCCTGTAGCTGGGTGGTAGAGTCTTGATCTGCCCCTATGTGCATGCTGATATTCCAGACTGCTTGACCTTCTCATTTTTATCCCTGAGTTCCTCCATATATTCATGGCTGGATGCTCAGATGCTTCTCTACAATGATGGTTAATTGTTTTTGATCTGTGATCTCCATGGAATTATTATATTTGCTTGTCTGTCATGTATTACTTGACACCATACGGATGGGTCCCTTAGATGTACCTGCACTGCTTCTCACAGCTCCCATTGGCCAGGAACGGTGAACTGTGGCCACTGGGAACTGCGGGCGGCCATGCCTACAGATGGTCAATGTAAATAAACTGTCTCATGGCCTGCCTGTGGATTTCCCTGATGGGCTGCAGATTGCCCAGCACTAGTTTAGAAGTCACATCTGGTGTCTATGGTTTATTTCCCTACTTTCCTGAAGTGACTGTATCTAAATGTTTACACACAGCCCAATTCAAGTCTTTTTAAAGTTAGTGCTTTTTGCTATTGACTTCAGTGAGAGCAGGGCTAGGCCAATAGTTTGGAAGGTACTTTGGGATAAAAGGAGCTATATGAGTGTCTCTCATCGGGATATTTCAGAATGCACAGAGTAGTAACAATTTAGTTGCTAGATAAATATAGAAACTAGTCAAATCAGAGCTGGTCTTTGTTTCACCAGCCTTCCTGGAATGCTATCTGCTGGGTTCCAAATGTAGCCAATTTATGTCCAACATTATCCCACAACTATGAATACAGTGGGCCTGGGACACTAAGAAACCATTGATGCTAACTGGCAAAGAGTTCACCATTCTCTAAAACAACTCCTAACAGGCCTGATAAACTCACTACACCTAGCACTTCCCTTCCATAAAACTTAGCCATAAAGAATGTCATGTGAGGTCTTAAATGAAAGTCAGGATCACATTGGTCACTAATATAATTTTAAAATGTGTGTACAAATACAATGTAATATGTGTGTGTGTAGTTGTGTACACACAGAAAATATGTTCCTAAAAGTTTAAATCAAGGCAGCGATGCGAGGTTGACAAATAGGTTTCTGCCCAACAGAGGATGCATATTTACCTATCTGCCTCTGTTGACATGTAAATTAAGCATTGTAAACCTATACAATGGAAGCCCTATTTGCATACAAAGTCAATATGAGGATGTGAAGCTAGCAAGCCAGGTAATAAACCTGGAGAGTCATCCTTACTCTGGGGACCATCAATGAATGGGAGGGAGCGGGGGATATAAGATGGCAAACAAACACCTCTTTATCCTGCACCTGAGGAAGTAATTGGGCCGTGTGACTGCATTCATGAAAACAGGATCCCAGCCTACCCTGGTTGGAAGCAATGTGGAGATACATTTGGGTGAGATTTGATTACTTTTAGACATGTGGTTAGCCTGTTATACTTAAGTTTAGTCTCTAGAAAGTGTGTATTTACTTTGTTTTTATGTGTAACATTTGTTTCCATGATCCTTAAATTTTAGCCTTTGATGATAAACTTATGATTTCATTATAAACATACCACAGTGCTGTGATGTTATATGGGATATATTCATTAATTGAATCAAACAAGCTGATGTGTGCACTGTCCCTGGTACAAACCAGGTGTTTCAGTGATTGGCCAGTGACAGGGGCTGGATATGACAGCGGAAATCTTCAAAGAAACTTGGGTGCACCTCTTGTTAACCTGCAAAGCAAAATGAGAGCTAGCATGGCTCTGAGGAGATTGGGTGGATAACAGGCTAGAGACATCAGGGCGATGACACCCAATTAAGCACCAGCAAGTCTCTGTCTTTCTCTCACTGGAGGCAGGAGAGTAACAAAATGTGACTCTCAGTCCTGGGAACTCCAAGAAAGTACCACAGAGCCAAGGGATTGTGAGACAGGTTAATGAGATGATTCACTGGGACGCAGCCCAAATGTAACTGTACTTATTTTACACATGTATAAACTGTTCATGTCTGTGTCCATGTCTAACCTCACCAGCTATCTGCTGCAGAAGTGGAGACTTGTTTCTGCATCCTTTCAGCCCTAGCAATCAATGTATATTTTCTAGGCTATTTTTGTAAGATAAAGGACTAGACACCTACTCAGTTTAAAAATGAAAGTTGGGATTCAGTTTTCCATTTCTAGTTCCCGCAAAGAAGGCAGTCTCGTGGCCCTGGGTCCATGGGCTGGCTTTGATGAAACAATGCCTCTTGTGGTCTTATATGAAGCTTCAAACTAAATTCTCTTGAAATATACATTATATAAAAAATAAAATGTGTATAGGCTGCAAAATTTACCCACTAGTACTAATATGTAGATAAGTGATCCTTTTGAATTTTGTGGGGCTGCTCACATGAGTAAGGATTTGTGGGACTGACCTCTATTTTTCTTCCACTCAGCTGTAGAATTTTAGAGGGATGCTTTTTAATTAAGATTAATTATTCTGATACTTTCCATAAGCAAAATTTTGCAAAGCAGTTATAACATTATCTTGCATGATATTTGTCTTGCCTTATAAAAGGTGTTCCATCAATGTCAGAAAATCTCCCTCTGTGGGTCCCAATGAAACCTCACAAACATTTAAAACCCATTAGTGACTCCCCTACTGGAGAGGAAGTAGATTTAATTGGGAGTCAATACACATTTTAAACCTCACTACAAAAAAAAAAATCATCTCAGGATCTGAGTATGATTAACAGAAAAATCTTTCTACAGCACTACAAGGAATAATTAAGCTGTAAATTTAGTCTTTGTTTGCCAAATGAGAAACAATATTTTTACTGTAGGCTTCTCCCCCCCAACTTTATCTGTCTGGATAAATATAATTAGGTAATGGATGATAGTTTGTTAGCATTTTATTATATGTGTTTGCAAGGGCATTAAGAGTAATCATAAAATGCACAACAAATATTGTAGGTGTTCAGATTTTCAGCAGTCGAGAACGTGACTTTTTCAAATCAGATGGGACTGGGACATGTATTCTTACAAATTAACTCTTCCTCTATTCAGAACAGGAACTGAGATACTTCTGGCTCAGCTGATTTACATACACTAATTGCTAGTTCCCATTAAGCACTGGGTGGTCACCTACTCAGTAAAATTCATAAATTAATATTTTTACAGAGCTATTATTCACAGATAGCAGGAAACAATCATAATAACTTTACACTTGGTTTCTAGCAATGGAACTGAATAATCCTTTCATTTATCAGGCTGTTCAATGCTTTGCTATTCAAACAACTTGATCCAGTTAAGCTGTGTAAAATCTGGAAGTGAGAGTATATGTATACATACATCTATGTATGTATTAGAGTAAAAGTTTCGTGTAGACAGTGATGGGAATATTTAACTTCATGTGAGCTATTCAAAAAATAAAGTTTTCTTAGCTTAAGTGACTCACTTATCTGGTTGGGAAATAATTATGTTTATATTTTGCTGCTGAATCTTTAAAGCAGATTGAATTATCCATATACAGAACCTACAAGAATAATTCATATTTATGGCTAATTCAGTTCAAAGGAAGATCTGAAACCTGTAATATTTGTAAAATTCCTGCAGCTGAACTTCTCTAAGTAGTCATTTAAGAGCCTAGTTCATTAACATATGGCTTATTTGTATCGGAATCAATGCACAGCTGACAAACCAGGCCCAGATATCAGAGGCACAATATGCCATGCCAGCTTTTGACAATTGAAAGCCATTTATTTCACAAAAAGAAAAGATGATCGGAAATTGAAGTCATAGCACAATTGACATGATGTGCATACATATTATACCATAAGGTTAGATGTATATTCACATCGCCACTTTGGCCCAAACTCAGCAAGGTCTTTAAGAACTAATCTTTAAGCAAGTGAATATTCCTATTGGCTCTAATGGAATTGCTCATGTGCTTAAGTTCTGTGGTGAACAGGGACTTTTATGCAGGACTATTTTATGCCCCCTCTCTCCTGTCATACTAGACTTTATAATGTGCTTGTGCACAGCAGAAGTGAAGACAAAACCTTTTACACTAAAAGGACTGTGCTCTCTCTCTCTCTCAGAAGACACTTATGGCTCATGAAAAGCGCAAACTTGACAGTCCTGGCAACTGAATAGGTTCAATGGCTGGGCAAACTTCCCGACAGTGCCCTACTAAAGTATTTCAACTGTTGTCTAGAGGGATTATTTCTAGGAGAGGACAGTTAATTAATTCTATCTTTGGCCTCTGTTCAGATTAACAAGTTTGTGAGGTAATGCAGTGGCATATTTTGTTATATGGAGAATTCATGTGGGTCAAACTGAAAGGCAGCCTTCATGAGAACCATTTCTACTTAATCTCATCTATCTGGATCCCAGCAAGTTTCATACAGCTCTATTAAAATATCATCATCATATTACAGTTAATGGACCCTCAATGTTTTTTTAACAGAAAGTCACCATGAACGCATTTTTTTAAATGACTGCCGAATTTTGGGTGCCTGATTTTTGAGACACTTTGGATAGATTTTCAGATCTGTTGAACAGTAGTGTCTTTCTTTGACTATGACTAGAGCTGATTGGAAACATTTGGAATACACTGTTGATTCTGACCAAATTTTGTTTAAAATGAAATATTTCAACAGTGTAAAAATGCTTCATTTCAACATTTTCAGAGCAGGTTATTTTTATTCTTCAGTTCAAGATGTCTTTGAAATTAAATTGGTTTTTGTATACATTGTTTTTTTAAAAAAAAGGTCAAAAATCAGAAAAAAAAATGTTTCAATTTTATCAAAAGAAAATACTTTCCCTGACTCTGAACTAATGTTTTCTGAGTTTTGTTTTGCAGGAAATTTCTAAATGTTGTGTTCATTACATTTCAGAATAGGAAACCATTTTGAAATCTCATAATTTCATGGCAAATGGATTCTGAGTATTGGAGTGTCTTCAGTGGCTTTGAATGTTGCAGGTAGAAAATTGTCTATGGCAAAAAAAATTGTAATTTTCAGAGGAAGCTAGTGAACAAAAGCAGCAAACAGGAATTTCACAAGGGAGTTCTACAGGTGAAGGAGCAGTGACTGTGTGACCACTGGGCTGAGTTTGCTGTCTGGGTTTGTTTGTGGTGGTGGTGGTGGCCGCTGTGTGCTTGCTTGCTTCCCATGTGCCTGCTTGATTGAAGTTTATAGTGTGGTCTGTCTGTGGGGCTGTGTGCTGAGGCTAGTGGCCTACTAGGCAAGACTGAGTGCTTCCCAATGGGGCTCTCTCCTGCCATCCTTTTGATCTCTAATCCCTTTAGGGTCCCCTGACAAGGGAGTAGGGTTAATTTAGGGAGAACCAGGGCTTTAAAAAGACAGTCCTAAGGGACAAAAGGACCTAGTAAACAGGGGAGTTTTGTAAGGGAGCAAGAGAGCCAGATGCACCTAACAAACATTCTGTAAACTAAGGCCACTAACACCGCCCCCCCCCCCGCACACACACACCTATTCTCAAACAACACACAAATAATAATTAAACAAAAAACTCTGCAAGAGTAAAAATCATGCAGAAGTCCAGCAGCAGAGTGGGGACTAGCCAGTGTATTGCACTGAATGCACCTTATAGACAGATAGCCTCTGTGTGCATTTGGTGCAAGGACCTCATGGCCCTCAGAGACTGAGTATGGGTTCTTGAGACCAGAGTGGCTGAACTGGAAAAGATAAGGAATACAGCGAGGTACACAGGAGAGACCTTCTGGGACACAGTAGAGAAGTCCCATCTCCTGTCTTGACAGCCTCTATGCTGTCCAGGAAGGTGAAAGTCTTGGGCAAGGAGATCATCAAGCTGGAGTGGAGAGAAACAGTCCCTTAGTTGGAACCTCCTTCCAGCTGGTTTTGTGGCATGTAAGATTAAAAAGGTGGTGGTGGAGTTTTGAAACTAAGGGCTGAGGAAAAGCCTACAGATGCAGAGGGACACACCGTTCAGACAAACGCATTCCCTAGAGGATGATTTATTAAAGGGGATACTCTATAGCCGGGTAAAGAAGAGAGGATAGAAATTAATTAAGTGCAGGTTGGAACTGAAAAGAAATAGTCAATTACATCACATGAAGGCAGACAACTAAATATTGACAAACTTTATAAGTGCTCATATACAAATACAAGAAGTCTAAATACTGAAGGCCAAAAGTATAACTGGGTTCAAAAATGAATTAGATAAATTTATGGAGGATCGGGCCATCAATAGCTAGTAGCCAAGATGGTCAGGGTTGCAACCCCATGGCATGGGTGTCCCTAAACCTTTGACTGCCAGAAGCTGGGACAGGATGGCAGTGGATGGATCACTCAAAATTGCCCTGTTCTGTTCATTCCCTCTGAAGCACCTGGCATCGGCCCCTGTCGGTAGACAGGATACTGGGCTAGATGGACCACTGGTCTGACCTAATATCGCTGTTCTTGTGTAGAAAGCTGGTTTGTGGGGGAAAAAATTGTAATTTTCTGGGGAAGGTGCATCATAGGGAAGTTTATCTGGCTGCCTTTCTCTCTGTATCTCTTTCTCTGAATTTGGAGATAGTGGCAAAAGAGAAACTCCCACAGCATTTGGAGATGGTTTTGAGGATTGAGGTTATCATACTCAGTCTGGAAAATGACATCTTAGAGCACAAGCATAGGAAATAAGGTTATGTGGGAACAAAGGACAGCCTGAGATCAGCTACAGTGCTGTGCTTGTGGTTAGGGCTTACCTAGTATGCAGCAAGATTCATGGAAATTGAAGGCAGGGCTGCTATGCTCCCATGTCTATAAATTCATGTGTAATGGTTTGCCCCTGTCCCGCCGAGGTGCCACCTGATGTACTGAGCCTGCTGGTTCCACCAGTGTGGGTTCCCTTACACTGTCCTGCTGAGCCAGGCCCTCAGGTAGGGCCACACCCAGCTGCAGAAAGACACAGACACTGAGACCAGCACTTTGTGGAAAGACTCAGCTTGGGAATCGCCCAGCACTCAAGTGCACGCCCCCTGTGCAGTGTAAACCCAAAATTGTATTGTCTTGTGCTGCACAGAAAACTGTACAGCATAAGCTCATGACATTCGCTCCCTTCCTCAATGTGGAGGAAAATGTGCACAGCTTTTTGCCCTCCAGGTATGAATTGCACAAACTGGTTTATAGAAAATAAAAACAAGATTATTAACTATAAAGGATAGATTTTAAATGATGATAAGGGATAGCAAAAAGATCAAAGTAGATTACTGAATAAATAAAACAAAATATGCAAACTAAGCATAATACACAAAAGAAACTACCAAAACTAGTAGTTTCTCACCCTAAATGTTGTTTTAAGCAGGTTGCAGAGTTTCTGGTAGATGAACTGCTCTTGCTATTTAAAACTCGGGATATTTTTTTCTAGCCAGAGTCCAGTCCTTTCTTCTCCGGGAGATGTTTTCAGCAGTCATCTTGGGCAGGGATTCAGTGAAGAACAAACCAAGATTAACTCACTTCCCTGCCTTAAATAGGATTTACATTTGGGGGGAATTCTTTCTTTCCCAGTTTGGTCCTCACCCCCTATTAATGGAAAAATACTAGTAGGCCAAGATGGGGTCCAGTACCAGGTGACATGATCACATGACACTGCACTGTTAAAGCAGATCCCAGGAAGCTTCTCAAGAAGATGGCAGATTAGCATCTTCAAAGTCCTATTTTGCTCCCTAATGGCCCATTGACTAACCAGCCAGACTGATTGCATTTTGTCTGGAGCACGTTCCCCTGGTGCAAACACTTTTGTAATTGTTACATAGTCAATATTTCTAACTTCAGATACAGAAATGATACAAATAGGATAATCACAGTCAGTAAATCATAACCTTTCCAATGATCTCACATCTCCTATCTTGCATAGAACACATCTTAGTTATGCCATATTCATATCATGACAAGATCTCTATGAAGAATATGGGGCACAGGGTCACAGCATGTTTTCCAATAAACCCTCTGTTTTCAGTTAGCTACAGCCCATCGTAAAGACACAGTGAAATTGGGTATGAGTTAAAGTTGTTAACCAATGCATGAAGAGTTCGAAAGCTCTTGCAGACATAGTGAAAATGGAGTAATGCAAACATGCAATTTTTTTGACAGTTTAATTGCTAGAGAGCTTTAAGCTATAAAGGGTTAGGTCAGCAAACAACACAAAGGATGAATTTCCTGGCGTCTGATTTGCTCAGGGAAAATCAGATCTTTTCAATCTACCATCTTTTTGAAATGTTTATGCTTTAGTGTAAAGGCCATAAATTAGTCATACAAGCGAAAATATTATTCCCTTTATTAGAAAAAGTTAAAGTCAAGTTAACAATATTACCAATTTGTTGAAACTTGAATGCATTCTATGACCAATGTTTTTTAATAAGAACTGTAAATAACAGACCATTTTGGAATATAAGAAATGATCCCTTCCAAATTCTAATGATTTCTCGTTTTAGTTATAGCAGTGATTCTCAACCTGTTTACCATTGTAGGCCACATATGCAGGTCTCTGTGTTATGTGAGCTGCATCCACACAATATATATACTACCTGTATAGCCCTGAGGATGTCACATGGGTGGCAGCTGTGTGCTGATTAGGCCACGGGTTGAGAACCACTGAGTTAGGGCAATAGAGAGTTTAAAAAATTCATTCTTACAGTGTATAGATCATTTTAAAGAATTAGAATAAAATTCTGGAGTGAGTCCATTCATTTAATGCATAGAAGTATGATAGTCCAGCTTTCCTCATCTTATACGGAAGGTTGATTTCCCCCCTCCCCACCCTGCCCCTTATCATTTCCTTGGTTTTTGGTTTCCAACCAAAAAAGTTTTCTTTTCACTCATTTAGTCTCCTGGTCCTTCTCTTCAAGTGAGAGTATTGCTGCCCCAACTAATCAGAAATCATGAATCAGGCTCCCCAAAGTCATGAAACTGACTTAAAATAATGAGATTATTTTAAAATAATAAATGTTGTGTTAAAAATTTTGCCTTCTGGATATTTTTTTTTACAATGAAAGTAAAAATTTTTACATAATCACATGACTCCAGACGCTGTAACTTAAAAAATAATCAAAATATTGCAAGATTCATGACAAAGTCGCAAGAGTTGGAAGCACCATAGTCACACATTTGCTTTCTTTATAAATGGTTACATTAACTGTGGCACTAATATAAAACATTTTTTTCCAATACACAAAGAGGAACCATCTCTTTTCACACAGAATGAGCTTTAGTTGTGTAAGCAGAGTCAGGATGAGCTGTACCCTGACATCTGGTGGTGAATTATGGGAAGTGTGGAAAGAATGTCTGGAATGTGAAATCTCAAATATTTGCATAGGCACGCCTACCCCATCCCAGACTGCCGAGCTGTGGGACTGCTTTGTGACAGAAATGACTCAACCTCAGTTGGGTGGTACTTGCTAGACAAGGGACATGGGTTCCAAAACCCTGTGAATAGAGAGAGGTTGGGGACAGGTATTTGTGCCTGGTGGTGCAGGCTCCTTGTGGAGCTAGAAGCACCAGTTGCACCCCCTCCTCTCTCCACTGTGGAATGTCAGAGTTTTTTTTTTATTCCCTTAAGACTCTAGATACAGGTTGCTGAGCTGAACTCACTTTGGGCTAATGGTGCACTAGCACTGGGCTCCCCTACTATGTGCTGAGATCACTAAGAGCTGAAATCACAAAAGAGCTGAAATTACTGAGCTGGGAGCACTGAGTACTGTGCTAACTAGTGGGGGAGCCTGAAGCTATACTGTGGAACAGAGCAGCTGGCGGAGTGGAGCAGTTTATGGGGATGGCTGGAGCGGACCACAGGACAGCTGGTGGAGTGGAGCGGCTGGCAGAGCGGAGTAGCTGTGGGGCGTGTGGAGCAGCCCACAGAGCGAGCGGAGCCGAGCAGTTTGCTGGGACAACTGGAGCAGCTCACGAGGCAGCTGGTGGAGCGGAGCAGTTTTTGAGGACGGCCGGAGGAGCAGAGTGGAGTGGCTGGTAAGGCGGAGCAGTTCGTGGAGAAGGCGGAAGCAGAACCCACGGAGAGGCAGGGCAGTTGGCCCTGGACCACGTAAGGTGCCCCTTTCACCCAGGCTGGGGGGAGGGACCTCTACAGATAGACTCTTGAATTTTGGGGTGGCATTGACCAGAGACTTTTGGGTTGTTGGACTTTGGAGTGATTGGACTTAAGACCCTAAGGGGAAAAGGACATTGCCAAATGTACTTGGGGGTGGTTATGGTTTGTGTTATAATTCTGTTTGTGGTGTTTCTCCAATGGGATGCCGCATTGATTCCTTCCTTTATTAAAAAGATTTTGCTACACTCAGGCTCCGTGCCTGCGAGAGGGGAAATATTGCCTCCTAGAGGCGCCCAGGAGGGTGTGGTATGTAAGTGTCCCAGGTCACTCGGTGGGGGCTCGAGCCAGTTGTGCATGGTGTTATTGAAACGGAACCCCTGGATACTGAACCCGGCCCTTGTTGCTGCCAACTCAGAGGGGCAGAAGGGTTACAGTTGTTTTTAGAGAACAAAACAAGAAGAAACAAAAGTAAAGTCTTTGCAAAAGAATAAAGTGCTTCTCTGTGTATCTGATTACACCTGAACTCAAAATGACAGCAGCCTCAGCAGTAGGGATTTAAAAGTCCAGGACACAGAAAGCAGGAAAGTGCCAAGTGGCTAACGTGTTACTTTATTCATGATGAACAGAAATAAGAAATCTTATGAAAATGAACATGGCATTATAACTTGAAACGTCAAACCTCTGGGAAGAACAAAACAGGTGTTGTTTTCTTTTAAATGTTTTACAACAGCCTGGATCCAATCAAGCAGTCTGCCTGTCTGCTCAGATTCCAATAGTACTGACTCCTCTCCATAGTACCTGAGCTTCTTCTATGGAAGTTGCACTCATGTAGGAACTGCAGGATCAGACCCTGTGTTTGTAGAAAATATAACAGAATGGAAAGTGCTTATCCTGAATGTGAGACAGGGTTTTTGTGTCAGATGCCTAGCATGTCTATGAAGGAGGAGATATATCATATTAATGCCCTCCAGCTCCCTACCCTGGGCTGATAATAAGCTAAAACACTCAGTATTGCCCTTTTTTAGTGCTATCCTTTGTAAAAAGAGTTTTAGCTTTTTATAATTGTCGAAACGCAGAGATTAGTTTAAATGAACAAAATGTTTATGGAATAAACACTAGCAAAAGCTAGACTGCTCTGCATAGCATAATGGAGTTTTAATGCATTCCTCCTGTCAGCATGGTGTATTTGTGTGATAATTTTATGTGACAGTGTAATTAAATTGGAAAACAATTCCCATTTCCTATGTATTTTATCTATTCATCATCATTTATTTCTTTACTTTCTTGCTCTGCAATAAATATTATTGTAAGGAGAGTTAAATAAGTTAAACCAATGCAATTACTTTTACAGATTGAAATTAACTTCATGTATCAATTTATACTAGTTTGTATAGAGCACCTACTATTTGCCCTGTACAAATAAATGCATTTGTGGCAGTATATTTATGGTGTCACTACGGTTTCCATGTTTGCATTCCTTTTGAGTAATGATCTGTGTGTTAAAACTTGACGTTTTAACAGTATTTTCAAACAATTTCATTCATTATCAAATAACCATTTATTACAGTGTGGCAATTTCAAACCATTTACTGGACTCTTTAGACATTGCTAAACAATGATTTATCAACCAGTGTGCAAATTTTAATGCTTATCACAGCAAATATAGAAAGTAACATTAAACAGTGACTTGACAACAGCTCTGACTAAATTAACTTTTTTTTTTAATCTTGATGAGTCATATTCATAATAGCTAGTTTGCCAGTTTACAAATGCACTGGAAATTGAGGGCAGTAGACTACATTGCTTCCTTGTGGAAGGTGGTTTTTTTTTAAAAGTTAATTATAAAGTCTGTGTGGCACACTCCGCACATCTTGGTAAGTATTATTTCATTTTCTGATAGTGTTACACTGAATAGCCCAGTGCTGATGCAGTTTGTTCTTTCCTTATACTGATCCTTAATGCTTTTCAGGCTAGATTTAGTTCCAGGTTAGAACATCTGCTTTTGCCAGCAGTAGACAGTCTACCCTGCATGAGCTGCGGTGGTACAAAGGATCTGCAACCTCTGTGCTGCTAAGAGCCCCACAGGCAATAAGCACAGCATGGGCGGGTTTAAGCACATCTGTGGCCCTCTGGCTGCAAGATTCGGTGCACAAATTTCCATCCCTCACCTTTCCTAAACTCCTGGACAACTTTTGATCCTTGAGGCTCAGGGAGAGAAAGGTATATATCCAGAATTGATAGGTAAGTTTGTGGAGGGCTTTAGGGGAATACCAGATAGAGGGCTCTCTGTAAACAGGAGGAGGGGAAACACTGTTATGTACTCATCCTGCATAGCAAACAAGAGGAATCAGAATTACTCATTTATGAGCATAAATTTGATCTAATTGGTATTAGTGAAACCTGGTGGGATGATCTGCACAGTTGGAATGTTAAAATCCTATTTAGGAAGGACTGAATAGGCAAAAGAGGAGGAGGCATGGCACTTGGTCAAAAATGGCATTACTTCTTTCGCAGTCACTGATAACTCAGAAGAAAATGATCTTGAATGCTTATGGGTCAGTGTTTTAACAGATAAAGCATAAGACCGGTCTGCCGCAGACCACCAAATCACACTAGGAAACAGGATAACTGACTCCTTCTGTGCCTATCTATAATGTGTAGGGGAAAAAGAATCCTGCGATATGCTGGGGCATTCTAATTTGAGTGACACGTGCTGGAGGTCTCATGCTCGTATTATAGATGACAGTTTCCTAACTCAAAAAGTGTTACATTCAACATGGAAGAATTCTGTATTAGACCTCAAGTTGCCGCACACAGAGGAACTGATCACAGAACAAGAAATTAATGATAACATAGGTACCAATGATCATGACTAGATCACATTTATAATGTGCAAATAGAATGAAATCCAAACCACTGATATACATAGATATAAATATTTTCAAAGGGCCAATTTCACAAAGCTAAAAACAATTATGAGCCAAATTAGCTGGAAGGAAGGAAGAATTTAATTGGAAAAATGTGAATGATAATTGGCAATTGTTGAAGAACTCTGCACTAGATGCCCCAAAAGCCACAATCAAGGAAAAAGGCCGTATGGGTTAAAAACAATTTGGTTTAGAGGGGAAGGGAAGTCAGGTATAAAAAATAAAATATAATATACACCTCTACCCCAATATAACACTGTCCTCGGGAGCCAAAAAATCTTACTGTGTTATAGGTGAAACCACATTATATTGAACTTGCTTTGAGTAAGCACTAGAGTGCGCAGCCCTGTCCCCGCAGAGCTCTGCTTTACCATGTTATATCTGAATTTGTGTTATATCGGGTCACGTTGTATCAGGGTAGAGGTGTATAACAAATGGAAGACAGGGAAAGTTGATAGTAATGAACAAATCAGATACTAGGAATTGTAGAAGATTAGTAGGAGAAGCAAAGGGACACAGGGAGAAATCTATGCCCAGCAGAATAAGGATAATAAGGAGGAGTATTTTAAAGTATATTAGGAACAAAAAGAATCCTAACAATGGTATAGGTCCAATATTAGATGGAAATGGTAGCATTATCAATTATCATGCAGAAAACACAGAAGTGTTCACTAAATATTTCTGTTGTGTATTGGGGGAAAAAACTGGTTATATGGTCATGTCATATATGTGATGAAACACTTCCCATTCCAACAGTAACTCCAGAAGATGTTAAACAGCAGCTACTAATATCAAACATTTTAAAATCAGCGGGTCAATATAACTTGCATCCAAGAGTTCTAAAAGATCTGGCTGACTAGCTTGCTGGACCATTAATGTTGATTTTCAATAAGTTTTGAACACTGGTGAAGTTCCAAAAGACTGGAAGAAAGCCAATGTTGTGTCAATATTTAAAAAGGATAAATGAGATGACCCAGGTAATTACAGGCCTGCTAGCCTGACATCAATCCCAGGCAAGATAATGGAGTGGCTGATATAGGATTTGATTAATAATTAAAAGATGGTAATATAATTAATGCCAATCATAATAGGTTTATGGAAAACTAACTTGATATCTTTTTTCGATGTGATTACAAGTTTGGTTGATAAAGGTAATAGTGTTGCTGTAATACACTGAGAATTCTGTAAGGCATTTGACTTGGTATCATATGACATTTTCATTTAAAAAAGTAGAACAATATACAGTTAACATGGCACACTTTAAATGGATTAGAAACTGACTGATAGGTCTCAAAATGTAATTGTAAACATGGATCCATCATGGCACTGGTGTGTTTCTAGTGAGGGACTGGTTCTTGGCCCTATACTACAGTATTTAACATTTGTATTATTTATCTGGAAGAAAACATAAAATCATCAGTGAAAGTTTGCGGTGAGGGAGTGGTGAATATTGAAGACAGGTCACCGGTTCAGAGCAATATGGATTGCTTGGTAAACTAGGTTCAGGCAAATAGTTTACATTTTAATTTGTCTAAATGTACATGTATATTTCTAGGAACAAAGAACATAGGCCTTACTTATAAGATGAGTGTAAGGAGGCGCCCTGGCTCCCCGCCGCGCCTGAGGGGGACGAGCCAGAGCAGGCACCTCCGTGGGCGGAGCCAACGCCACCTGTCCCCGCCCCCCAGAAGTCAAGGGGCAGGACAGGAAGTATAAAAGCCCGGCCCCAGAGCTACAGTTCGGGCCGGCCACCAGAGGACAGACGCTGATGCCCAAGCTCCTGCTGGGCCCAACCTGCCCATGCTCGGTATCCGGAGGAGCGCTGGCCAGACCTGCCTCGGCCTGGTATCCGGAGGACCCCAGCCTGACCTGCCCTGTGCTCGCTACCCAGAGGAGCGCTGGCGGACCTGCCTCATGCCTGGCATCCGGAGGACCCCAACCTGACCTGCCTGCGCTGCTATCGGAGGAGACTGTCGGAGTGTCCTGCTCCCAGCATCCAGAGGAACCCATGGTCTGGACCCCCGAACTACACCAGCGAGAGGCCAGGTACAGGAGAGGGGGGGAATTGGAAGTAGCCTGGGGGTAGCCGACCCCAGTCTGGCTCCTGGGGACTGTGAACCCATGTCAGTGTGTTGCGGCCAGGATTCCCCACTGACTGCAGCGAACCCTTGTCGCTGCTAGGGCCCCAGGCTGGGGCGCAGTGGAGTGGGAGGGCCTGCGTCCCCCCTGCCACCTGTCCAAGGGTGGCAGATTCCCCCTCTCCGTGGCCTGAAGAGGCCTTCTGTATAGACTTGCCGCTTGTATTGTATTGTGTTTGCTCAGCCCATTGCTGGAGGAGCTGAGCCTGAACTATTTACTGCCCCGCCCTGCCCAAGGGCCTGGGCTCAGATACTGTGTTTGCTCAGCCCCTGACTGAGCCTGAACTATTTACTGTCCCGCCCTGCCCAAGGGCCTGGGATCAGATACTGTGTTTGCTCAGCCCCTTGCTGAAGGAGCTGAGCCTGAACTATTCACTGCCCCGCCCTGCCCAAGGGCCTGGGCTTATAGACTGTGTGCTTATCCGCCCCGTGGGAGGGCCGGGACTCTGCCTTGTTACAGACCCTTTATTCCCTCAAACCCTGCCGAGGGGTTTGGTCTCCACGAACTGCTGTGTGTAAGGAGGTGCCCTGGCTCCCCGCCGCGCCTGAGGGGGACGAGCCCCAGCACGACCAGTTTACAATGAGGGACTCTATCCTGGGAAGCAGTGACTCTAAAAATAGATTTGGCAGTTGTCATGGATAATCAGCAGAACATGTGCTCCAAATGCAAGTCTGTGGGCAAAGGGCTAATATGGTCCTTGGACGCATAAACTGAGGAATCTCAAGAAGAAATAGGTTATATTACTGCTGTATTTGACACTGGTGTGACTGCTGCTGGAATACTGTTATTAGTTCTGGTGGCCACAATTTCAAGGATATTGATAAATTGGACAGGGTTCAGAGAAGAGCCACAAGAATGATTAAAGGATTAGAATACATGTCTTTTAACGATTAACCCAAGGACTAAAATCTATTTAGCTGAAAGAGAAAGTTAAGGGGTGACTTGATTACAGTCTATAAGTACCTATATGGGGAATAATGGGCTCTTCAGTGTGGCAGAGAAAGGTATAACACAACCCGCTAGACAAATTCAAACTGGATATATGGTGAACACTTTTAACAGTGAGCATAATTAACCACTGAAACAATTTATGAAGGGTCATGGTGGATTCTCCATCACTGATCACTTCAAAATCAAGATTGGATGTTTTTCTAAAAGATATGATCTAGGAATTATTTTGCGGAAGTTCTCTGGCCTATGTTATACAGTAAGTCAGTTTAGATGACCACAATAGTCCCTCTTCTGGCCTTTGAGTCTATGAATCTATAAGTAAAGCAGAGAGACAGCCCATTTCCTCAGAGAGTTCAAGTATTATCACTACAAAGTACGCAGGCCCAACCCAACACCAACTGCAGTCAATGGAAGGGTTCAAAGAGTGAATATTAAAGGATACTGCAGAGAACATTCTCAGCATGAATTTTCCAATAAATATTTGTTCAAAATTTTGTGTCACTTAGAAGATTTGTGAACATTTTCATGCATAGATTGTGGTCCCCAAAATACTCAAACAATGAATGAATAATATGATCTCATCTATTACTTACTTTATTTGTTTAATACCACTTACAGGCTCTAATTGTGATAGTAAGAGAGAATCTGTGCCCTAAAGATCTTGCAGTCTAGATAGAGAAGAACTTTAATGTGAGGGGAAATTACTATCATTTTACAAACAGGGAACTGAGTGACAGATAGACTGTGACCTCTCTTGCCCAGTATCTCACATGCTGGGAGGACTGAGAATCAAACCCAGATCTCCTGAGTCCTAGTCCAATCTCGAAACCCAAGCTATAAAATTTCCACCTAATTAATATTTCAAAAGTGATTTAGGCACTCTGCGGTCCAAGTCTTGTTGATTTTTTTCAAAGAAATTTAGACATCTACGATCCTAAATTTCTTTTGAAAATAGGACTTAGGCTTCTAAGACACTTAGGTACTTTTGAAAATTTTACTCATGCCAATCATTCTAATCACATAGTTCCAAACTTGGTGCTTTCATTTGTGAAAATATTCATGAATCAGGTTTGGTATTTTTTGTTTGTTTGTTTGTTTGTTTTGTTTTTTAAAAGCCCTACCAAATCTAACTGCAGCCTGTGGGAATTTTGGCAGGGTCAGAGTGCAGAATCAGGCCCAAAGTATTTACAAAATGTTGTTGTATTAAAGAGGTTACACATGCACACACACAGGTGCTTGACAAAACCGCATCTGAAACCAGTAAAAAAATTTAATAATAATTCACTTTACTCAAACTAGAAATACCAAAACTGATTCTTTTTTTTAAACAAAAATATCATCCCAAGACACTCTTCATATAATCCTTTAGTAGGCTGACTGCATAGTCTCAATTCAGATAAAGCTACCATTGAATTCATGATCAGGCATTAAAAAAGGGTTATAACTAGAACAATTACTTAGCGTTAATTTAGGTGATAGCACCAAGTGCCAGAGTAAATGAACCATGTCTACACTAAGAAAATGTATTTTGTTATAAAATGAATTAACTACATGTTAATTAAACATGTCTTAGTTCCTGGTGTGGACAAGTCATGTTTAAAAATGTTAGCTAGTTGTGGTTAACCATAAGATCCACTTGTGGAAAAATAGTGTTTAACATCATCCTAGATTAACAATGCTTTTCTCCAGTATGGAGAGGGCCAAAGAAAGCTTTGTTTTAAATCGTTCAGTAGCCCCAATAATATAGGATGTTGTTTTAACCTGGTGAGATGGGTAGAAGTGGAGGGAAGGCTAGCAGGAAGGTGAGTTCTCTATTCGCTTAAGAAGATATTATACAAAACATTAAACCCAATGAGGATATCTGTCAAAATGTAACTACCTCTGTATCTCTGCCATTATCTACCTCCCATAATGGATTCATTTGACACTAATTGCAAAAATGATTTAATTTAGCCAATCTACACAGACTACTGTTTGAAAATTAAAATTAATGGATAGAATAAAAACTAAGTATTCCTACAAGATAAAGACTTAGAGATTAAAGACCCTGAGCTGCTGGCGAGGTCCACAGAAGTCTCTTTCCCCAAGAAACTTACTAAGAGTGAGGTTTAGGGAGCATAGTTTATAGATTTTGGTGCAAGAGGAAAAGGTCCTGCTCAGGCTGCAACCCAGCTCTCCAGCAGTTGGGTATTGGGCTTTGTCCCAATCGAAAAGGGCAGCATAGGAGAATGCACACCAGGTATCTCTGGGCTATGTAAAGGGGAACCGGTAAAGTGGCTTAGAGGATGTGTAAGAGACATGGTCAGATTAGTAAAGATGATTTTGATACTGGGCCAGTTTCTCTGCTTTGTCATGTCTCCACTGGACTTGTGAAGCAGAGGTGAGATTTGCACCAAGGAACTAGTGCAAGTTCCCTCATGCTCTGTCTGGTCCCTTCTTCTGCCAGAGGTTGAAATGGTCTAAGGGCTGCTGTCATCTGCACCAGCTGGTAAGAATCCCCAAGGGCCATAAACCAGCTGAGCCCATTCTAGCCAATTTTCCTCTATGCTCCCTGTGTGCACCCTGTATTGAATGGTTCACTGGGGACAGCTATGGTTCACTGGGGATAGTAGCTGTAAGCCCACCAGAAACCCAAAATAGCACAAAGAAAGTGAAATGGGTTAGAGAATCTACCCCTATATCTATACATATAGAAGTGTAAGGCCTGACCTACATTAGGAAATTAGATCAATATAAGTCCGTTGCTCAGGGGTGTGAAAAATCCACATCTCTGAATGACCCAAGTAAACTGACCTAACCTCTGGTGTAGACAACAGTAGGCCAATGTGAAAATTCTCCTAGCTACTACCTCTCAAGGAGGTGAAAAGCCCCCTTGTTGGAGTAGGTAGTGTCTTCACTGAAGCAGTGCAGTTGTACAGCTGCAGCATTTTAAGGATAGACAAGCCCTGAAAGACACAATGTTCCTGGAGTTGCAGACCTGAAAATGTCTTTCCAGTGGTCTTATTTTACACCACCCCGAAAAAAAAGAAAAAAAAAAAAGAAAAGAGCATGCCAAAACTACCTGCTTTGTGAAAACTGAACACTTTGTCCTTTGATGCAGGAGATAGGAAGGGCAGTACTCAGACAGAGCTGTGGATTTTTTTCCTTATCATATTTGTATTAAATAGATGCCAATTCCACAACATCAACTCATAGCCATCAGAGACTTGCTTTGCTAAATACTACAGTGGGAATCCTAATTGCTCCACCACTGCACTTTTGCCAGCTTCTCTTGTGCTCTTTTGTGCACCAAGCTAATGTAATTAGCCATGTGTTAGGATTGCAAAAGAGGATGGAGTTGATACTAACACATGGCTAATTATGATATTACAGTTGGTCATTTGGTAGGCTGACTCAGGAGACTTGTAATACGACATAGAATCTTTCATCTAAGTTCAGCAGATCTCAGCCCCCAAATTCCAAAGTAGGAATCAGTAATTCCTCATTAACTGTGGCACAAAATGAATCAGATTCCACTCAGCCAGGTAGATGAGATTGTCCACAATTCTGTCGTCATGGAGGGTCAATGTCACTGCTAAGAATGAACAGAGTTGATGCTTCTCTGTGGCATTGCTTTTGTCTTCCCCATCCCCCTCCAAACCCAACAAGCAATCATGTATCAGCAGATACAGATTTAGACTTTCAAAGCTATTGTTTGAATGGGGCCGTCGGTGCTGTTGTAATACAAATAATCATACTGTCAGAATGGCTGGAAAAATTAATGGGTCTTTAAAATGAAAGTCTAAATTGTAATGGATCTCCAAGAGGACCCTAATTCCATGATCCTACCTGTGTTGCAAAGAATCATTTATTCTAGATGTCATTCTTTTGCCAAAGGGCAATCACCTCCTCTGGATGCTCTGCCTTAATCACGAGAAGTTGTGTCCCATAAATTTGCATTTATCTCATGGAAGCACAATGTGTTGTCAGCCACCTGAGAGGCCAGATCAAAATAATTTCCTAATGGGTGTTTATATGGGCTTTGGCATCTGTGTTGCTTTCACACTGGCTGTTCCCCAAAACAGGGCTGACTCCCCTCTTAAAAAAATGTATTTCGGGAGGGGATGAACAGAGAAGGAATCAGGGTAGTTTTAAGTCCTCCTTACAAAAGGCCTTCCAGACTGATGCACAGCTGCAACTCAGCTACAGAAATGAAAACGTATGCAAGAAATGTGATCACTCCTGTTCTTCTGGGATGTGCATGTTGTGGGTTTGGGGGCGGGGTGTGTGTGTAATGAGTGGCTGCTGCCCCCTCAACTCTCTGGGATGTAGGGGAATGACAGATTCTCCAAGGAATGATTCCTTTGACTGCTTCATTGAGGAAAGGAAACTTGTCACAATGCCAAGAACAAAACTGCTGCTGGGCTTAGTTTTGAATTTTATAAAGTGAATAAGTGAAAAACGTATACACACTCACTTCAGACTTGCGCTATGAATAATTAAAAGAATATATAATTGTATCCAGTTTTCCCCCTCAAGCTCAACCAGCAAAGAACTCTTCTGTCCAAGTAACAGGGTGCTTCATGTTTTTTTCAAAAAACTGTCAGAAGTGAACTGAACCAAACATCACTGAATTTATATGCATGCAAGTAAAAATAACTGCTGGACCGTTAGAACAGACAAGAAAGAAGCGCTCAACAGTTTTATTGGATGGAGGTGTACATTTTTAATTTGACTATCCACAAGGATTTCCCTAATGCTGTAGGTCCTCCCTTCATGCTGGATTCTGATCAGAGATATGTAGCTGAGGTATAATTGTATTTCTTGAAGAATTTTTTCACACAATGTACAGTCAATCTGTGGAACTCCTTGTCAGAGGATGTCGTGAAGGCCAAGACTAAACAGGGTTCAAAAATAAGTAAATAGATAAATTCATGGGGGATAGGTCCATCAGTGGCTATTAGCCAGGATGGGCAGGAATGGTGTCCCTAGCCTCTGTTTGCCACAAGCTGGGAATGAGTGACAGGGGATGGATCACTTGATGATTACCTGTTCTGTTCATTCCCTCTGGAGCACCTGGCATTGGCCACTGTGGGAAGACAGGATACTGGGCTAGATGGACCTCTGGCCTGACCCAGTATGGCTGTTCTGATGTTCTTAATATGCCACTGTACTTGTCCATATAAGCAAAAGAGCTGACTTTAAACCTCATGGAAAGATGCAGTCATATACGTCAGAGTGGAATTTAGGCTTCTTGGGTATTTTATCACCATTCACACTTGGTCGTACGCAGACTTTGCAAGTGGCAGAGTTCAGACATCTTTACTATGTAAAGTAAAATAAAAGGATGTTTACTAAGTCGTGAATTGCTATGCAGAAATACTTTCAAAGAACAGAGAAAAACATTTCCTTTTCTGAGAAGGGAATAAGCACTGGTATATATTTCAAAAGTGTAATATAACAGCAATGAGCCAAATTTTGCCTTTTATGATACTGATGCAGCCCAATTGCCCAGTGATTTTATCTGGAAGGGGCACAAGCAAGAGATCTTTATCTTTCATTTTCCACATACTCCTGAGAGTTTTACCAACATGCTGTACTCCTTAATTTTTACTCAGGCAAAAATTAGAGTCAATAGCAGTTTTGCATTCTGCTTCATAATTTATTCACCACTCCTTCCTTAGGCATTTAGCATCTTTCACCTGAGGATCTCAAAATGCTTTACAAATAATAAAACTTGAAATAACTTTTGTGAAATAGGTAAGCAGTTCACAAATGGAGAAGCAAAAGTTAAGTGGCCTGCTTAATTCACGCAGCTGGAAGCGGCAGAGGCTGATTATAGGAAACAGGTTTCTTGACTTCCAGTTACTTACTCTAACCACAGGCCCCAGTCTGGCTCACACTACTCTTGCTGTTTGCAGCCAGCAAACTGTTACCTTCTCTAGTAGAGAAAATCTGTTACAGTGGCTACAAATCCTTCTACAGAACAGGCTGAATAGTTTCTCTACTGGATGTGGATAACAGATATTTCCTTGACAGGGTAAGGTTCAATTATTTTCTCTCATCATTTGTATATATTACATATAATTAATATTCTCACTTCTCTAATGTCAAGCATGAGATCCTGTCAATCATTGATGAGGATGCTGTTCCTTACTTAGGCTGATGGCTGATTCCTGCTTCTCCTTCTCTCTGCAGGTATGTACCAAAAGGTGGAACAGGTGAAGGCCTACTGCATAGAAAGAGGGAAAATGGTGGTGAGGAGGGCCAATGCTCAGATACTACAGAGATGGGTGCAGTATAAAGGCCTGCAGAGAACAGAATATGTTCACAACCCATGCACGCCATGCTCCTCAGTGATTCCATCTAAAATAACTCCAAGAGGTTTGGAACAAGGTTAGGGTATGTGGAAACACAGCAAGGGCTAGTGACTAGGCACAACCCTCCCCCTGTCTACACAAAAAGTGGATGCAACTCAAAGCAATCTGCTCTCTGGCTGGGAGGATGGCATTCCTTTACCCCCTGCAGAGAAGGTCTGTGTAGCAGGATCCAAATGAGAAAGGAGGAACTGGTGATACTCTCCCAAAGTTTGCTCATCACAAGAGCTCCACTCATAACCCAAGCTTTGCCATGATATAGTTCTCACTCATGATGCCATAATGTGTACCCCATCTTGCCTGAGCCTCTGTATTCCATAACCCACGTCTCAAAGTCTTGTACTCCAAATCCTGGCCCCAAATTCCGATCTCCTCTTAAACCCTGCACTTCATAATCCTCTACCCCAGAAGGAAAAAATGGTTCCAAGTATTAAAAAATGTAAGTGCCAGCTCGGACACTCTCTGCAGTATGGGCTAATCTGATCCCTGCTGCACAATGCTCATTTTCTTCAGTGTTGTGCAGGGAAGGATGATTTAACCCCATTCAGAAATGGCAGATGTTAGAGCTGTGTTTTCTATTCTAATACAACAGTGTTTCTCAAACTTGGGATGGCACTTGTGCAGGGAAAGCCCCTGGTGGGCCGGGCTAGGTGGGTTTGTTTACCTGCCACGTCTGCAGGTTTGGCCGATCGCGGCTCCCACTGGGCACCATTCGCTGCTCCAGGCCAGTGGGAGCTGCTGGAAGCAGTGGCCAGTACATCCCTCGGCCCACACGGCTTCCAGCAGCTCCCATTGGCTCGGAGCAGCGAACCACGACCAGTGGAAGCCGCGATAGGCCGAACCTGCAAACGCGGCAGGTAAACGAACCAGCCCGGCCCACCAGGGGCTTTCCCTTCACAAGCGCCATCCCAAGTTTGGGAAACACTGCAATACAAGTACCTCTAAATCGATAAGTTCTGGAAATGAATATTGGGTGAGATTTCTCTTTAATATAAAATACAGTGAAACTCTGATTATGCAGCAGAAATGCAGGGCTTCAATAAGCTGCTTCTGTGCCCTATAGAATATTACAGGTGGTCATATTGTAAAGCCCTATCCAGCTCTTACACACCTGAAAATTATTGTATGGTATTTTACTCATTTATTCCATATCACAATAGCACCAAAAATTGGAGTTCATTTATGCCAGGTCCTCTATGTACATATATTAAGAGGCAATCTGTGCCCCTAAAGAACTGACAGTCTAAAAAGATAGGGTAGAAGAAAGGAAGTAATAGTACCCTCACTTCACAGATGGGGAACTGAGGCATAGAGAAATGCGAAGTGACTTGCCCAAGATCATACAAGAAGTTTGTGGCAGAGGCAGGAATTGAACACAAATTCCCTGAATACTAGTTCAGTGCCTTGAACACCAGACTATTTTTCAGTGTTTTGAACTGAAATATTTGTCCTATTCCTATTCAGATAAGAACTCTGAAACAAACAAGAGTATTTCTCCTTGTCCAGCCCAGCAGGCATAGACTTTCAACTGAATACTCCTAAATTCCTAGGTTACTGAGTTATTTACACTAACCATGTCAGAGGCATTTTTTAATCTTCTTTTCTTTGTAACAAAGTATTTAAAAAACAGATTACTGCCATGTTTAAAAGAAAAACACACATGTACATTTTGTCCCAAGTTGTTGCTTTCAATGGGAATTATCAGTCTAAAGATTCATCATAAATTACCCCACGTCCAAACTTGTATAACAGTTGATTTTGCAAACATGCAGGATAAATTTGTTACACAGCATTATTCTTACAAACCAGTTCTCTTTGGTACACCTTTCATGTAAGTATATGTTTGTATTTGCAACTTTCTGATGTTTAAAAATAGAGGTATTCAACATTTGTTATGCAGTTGGTTCTGACCTCTTCTTTGCTTCTTTTCTAGGGTACATTTGAACACCCTGATTGATTTCCAGCTATCTTTTGCCACCTTGTGGAGAAGGTGAAACACTGCATGACATAAATGGCAAAGTACTAGAGCTTGTCAGAAAACAAAATGTTTTCCCCTGTGGAAGATGTCACCAAAAATGAAAAAATAATTTTCATCAAAACTTTCCACTTAAAATTTTGACTTTTCATCAAAAAATTAAAACTTTTGACCCAAATAATAAAAGTTTTCAATGCAGACTCAAATTTCTGCAGAAAGCAGACACTTTTCATAAAAACATTTGTTTAAAAAACACCCAATTTTCAATTGAAACATCGTTTTGATAGAAAAGTTTTGATTAGTCTTAATGGAGTCCCAAAATGGTATCACAGTGTGGTCATTTATAGATAGGGCCCTACCAAATTCACAGCCATGAAAAACACATCATGGACCATGAAATCTGATCTCCCCTCATGAAATCTGGTCTTTCGTATGCTTTTACCCTATATTATACAGATCTCACAGGGGCGACCAGTGTTTCTCAAATTGGGGGTCTTGACCCAAAAGGGAATTGCAGAGGGATTGCAAGGTTATTTTAGGGGGTTTGCAGTATTGCCACTCTTACTTCTGTGCTGTATTTAGAGCTGGATGGCCAGAAAGCAGCGGTTATTGGCCAGGCACCCAGCTCTGAAGGCAGCACCCCGCCAGCAACAGTGCAGAAGGGAGGCAATACCATACCGTGCCACCCTTACTTCTACACTGCTGCCTTCAGAGCAGGGCGGCCAGAGAATAGTGGCTGCTGACTAAGGGCCCAGCTCTACCTGCAGAGTTGGGCTCCCGGCCTACAGCCACCGTTCTCCAACTGCCCAGTTCTGAAGGCAGTGTTGCCACTAGCAGCAGCGCAGAGGTAAGGGAAGCAGTACCACAACCCATCCCCCCAATAGGCTTGTGACTCCCCACACAATCCCTTTTGGGTCAGGGCCCCTACAATTATAACACTGTGAAAATTTAGATTTAAATAGCTGAAATCATGAAATTTACAATTTTTAAAATCTTTTGACTGTGAAATTGACCAAAATGGCCCATGAATTTGGTAGGGCCCTATTTATAGGGGAAAAAAACCCCAACTTCTTATGTTGTCACATCCATCCATGAAAGTGCAGGGAACAATCTCCATGAGAGAATGTATCAGTTATTAATCTGATCTGATACCTTACCTAACATAAATATGGTAGAAGAATAGTGACATGGAAACCAGCAACAGATTTGGGTTTGATTTTTATATTTGCTCACAAGTAAAGATTTTCAAACATAAAACTACAGACCTATAAGTAGGTTTTGAGCAGTGTTTGGAATTTAACACCCCGAATGATGGATCTCCACTTTCGTTCAGTATAATGTCCCAGCATAACAGGTATAGAGCTCCTTGAACTACAGGGCTCAGTCTCAGGAGACTGGCAAAATTCCAAGAGTATTCATGAATATTCTACTATAGCAGAGTATATTGTGCTAGGCAGGACTCTTACCTTCCATAAATGGTAATAAGTCTTTTGTTCCAAATAAGCTCACTGTGCCCCAGGCTGGCTGTCTTCAATACTTGGACACGTGACTCAGTGGAAAATCCAGCCTACAGGCAATCTTTTTTTTCTGTTCTGAAGATGCCAATAGGAAGTGATCAAATAACTGAGGTGACCAGATCTTAAGTGTGGAACATGGGGATGACATGGTTGGAGGGATGTTTCAAACTGAGGTGCACCAGCAATGGTTTGACTGGCATTCAACGAGGTTTATAAAGGACATGAGGGCAGAGAAATTAAAAAGGTATCCCTGTGCACTTCTCAACAAAGCAATGCCCATCCAACTTGTTCTTTAATGCCACCTTCCCAGAGTAAAAATGGGGATGTACAATTAAGGTAAGAAATGAGTATTTACCATCTATGTGCTTTTGCTATTTTTTTCAAGTCTCAGCCTCTTCTGCCATTTTGCAGTCTGTATCTGCACACCCAGTTCTTCCTTATTTAAACCATCTCGCGCCCTGAGGTATATTATAATTATTTGATTACTAAACATATATATGATGGTAGTGCCTGTAGGCCCCAATATATGTTAGGGCCCATGGTGCTAACCTCTGTACAAAACACACAAGATAATATGGTCACCACCCTCAGGACCTTACCTTATTAATTGCTCTTCTTTTGTCTCTGTGCTCTGTCATATTTGTCTTCATCTTTGTCTTCTTTTTCCTTTTTTCACTTTTCTGTGCTCATTCCTCTTTTCCTCCACACCTTTAAATCCATTCTCCCCTCCTCCTTCCTCCGTATCTCTCCTCATTCTTACTTGTTTATTCCCAGTTCTATATTGACCCTCCTCCTTGCCCTGAAACATTTTTTGCACCCTTCCACCCTTGCCTTGGCAACCTGGGGAGGGGAGGAGGGGGGGGAAGAAGTGAAGTGAAACTGGCTGGGTTAGCCCTGCCTCAATATGGTGGCAATGTGCTGAGCTCCTTATAAATCTAGCCACTCACAGTATAATCATCTGAGTTTATGATTCTGTATTGATCTGAATCTCTGGTTGCACTTGCCCTAGAAAAGTTTGTACCCATTTTTAGCAACAGTGCAGCTGCACTGTTAGACATGATAAATGCGTTAGTGTAAACAGTGCTCAGGAACTTTTACACAACATTATGAAAACCTACTTATGTGAAAGGAAGCTAGCTCGTCAGGTTTCATGACATGGTGGCAAATACGCCTGAGCCCATCTATACTAGCGTTTTTATCCTGTTGAGAGCAATGCTGCAGTGCAGTAGCTGCAGACTACAAACAAAACAATTTTCTTGCATAAACAAGACCTGTGTGGGAGAACTACCTCAAAGTCTCTGGTGGGCAAGGTACATTACTTCACTGGGAAGATTTTTTAAAGGGTGGAGGATAGTGTGGGCATAGGTCAGTGTCCTAGTGGGAACTATGTGTGTGGTCAGAAAAATGTAGCTTCTGTAAAGGTTTATGATTAATATAGCAATGGCATAAGTGTTTTAGCTAGCCATCTAAAATAGCTGAAGTCCAAAGTCTCAAAGCACCTTCTAAATGTGAGTTAACTTTAAGTTAAATTAGCTATGACTTAGTGCTGAGTACCCTCATGTTCCTTGGACTTCAAAAGTATACACTGAGGCTCTGCAGTTCTAAAAAATTAGACCACTTATTTCCAGACAGGGTTTAGGTGCCTAACTTTTGGGACCCAAATTTGATAATTTTGGCATAAGTGTCACATAATCCTTCTGATGCAGGTATTCTCTCAATTTTACCAATGAGAAAGCTGAACTGACTTGCCCAAGAACGCAGAGTCAGCATCGGAAGTGCAATAGAACAGATATCCTAATTTTCAGACTCAGTTCTAGTCACCAGCCAATTCAGCACAGTCTTCCTTTTCCTCCCCCCTAAGAAAGGAATGTGATAATGATGACCTTTTGCCTACCCTCCTGTACTTGTTTTTCTCCTTTCCTCAAAATGCAATAGTATAATTTTTTCATGCAGTAGGAAGACATTTTGAGTGCAACTGCTGATCCACTGAAATATCTTAATTTTTTTATTTTTCAAGTACGTGGCTATTTTAAAAATTATAACCTTGATGTTTCTACATATTGAGATGATTTTCCTTTCCATGGAAAAGAGCCTATCCTCTTTTAAGAATAGTTACACCCATTTCTGAAGGACCGATCAAAATGCTTTATGGATGCATTTATTTAATTTGTCTAGAATAGTGAATTCCCTGACTGGAGCATGAACCACAACTCTTTTTTTCCAGTGGTGTGGTTTTTTTGTTTTTGTGTGTGTTTTTGAGGTGTGGGGGGGAGACAGGGACACTTCATCCTTCGGAAAATGCTTTTGTGAAGAAGTGCGACTTGCCCCATGTCTTGAACGTGTACAGCACTAACCTCAGCTGAGCCTCCAGCTTCTAGAGGTGAAGGACTGATACACTGCTTTTTTTTTATTGTTTTGCTAAACATTTATAATTTGATTTATTAAATTGAGGTGTAGTATAGGGAATAATTTCTCACTGGCATGATAAGCTCTGAGACTTCTTACTGCTTTTGAGTCAGAAAGTCCCCTGGGGCTTGGGTAGGTTCTGAGAGTAGGGCACAAAGAGCCAGATCCTCCAATGTATTTAGGTACCTCATTCTCCCTGATTTTGATGGGAGATAAGTGTCTTCATCTATGTGAGGATTGGAGCCGGTGTCTGACTCCTAGCTACCTGCCCTTGGAACTACTATGCCCCCTCACTAGCCATAGGTGCTGAAACTAGGGGTGCACTTGCACCCCCTGGCTTGAAGTGGTTTCCAGCATTTACAGGGGTTACAGTTTGGTTCAAGGGCTGTCAGCACTCCCCCTATACAACTGGTTCCATCAACCGGCCACCGGAGTACCTGAGCCCCCCACTCTCCCCTCTATGTGGGGAGGGGCCCTTTTTAACAGACCCCAGCGGCCAAGGCCGAGCACTGCAGTGTGAGTTTGGTGCCTAACCCCCAGTGCAGCCCAGGGGCATCAAGTGCCTCAACCCCTGTCAAACGGGCCCCGTGGGGCGCGCCCAGCTCGCACAGGAAGGCTGGGGCGGAGCAGTGCCTTGAGCGTGGCAGGCTCGCAGCCCAGCCTTCCTCCTCCGGCAGCTGCCCGGCCCCACCCCCGCTAGAGCGCGCACCGCCGTAGGCCTGCCTATGGGCTGCATCCTGGAGGTAGGCAGCCGATTACCACCCCCGCACTCTGCGCCTCGCTTCACAGCAGCGTTTTTCCAGCGGCCCGAGGGGGTTCTTTCGGAACTCACTACGCATGCGCCTAATTTGCAACGCCCCGGGCCGTTCCCCTTCCCAGTGGGTCGTATGACCCGCCGCTCTCCGGCCTCTGTTTCTGGTTTCTCCCATCGCCTCTCCCATCCGGTTCCGGGTCAGGGCGGTGGTGGGGCGGGAGGCGCTGGGGTCTCTCCGCTGCCCTGGCCGCTTGGGAAGATTCATTCCCCGTTAGGTACGTCCCGCTGCCGGAGCGGAGGGAGCCAGGGGGTGGGAGACCCCACTGTGGCTGAGGAGGGGCTGGCTGGGGGGGTGGGCCGTGGAGCGGGGGAGGCCAGTTGCTGGCTCTTTGTGGAGGGAGGGGGCGAGGACGGAAGGGGAGAGGTGCCGCCTGAGAGGTGTGACTGAGTCGGGGAGGCGCTGGGGCGGCTGGAGATCCCCTTGCTCATTGCTCGAGGGCGGCTGCGTTCTTTGGTTCTACCCCCAGCAGGGGGGAAGGGGTTGGGGGGGGTGTTACTCTGTCTCTGGCAGGCAGCTCAGTAGCCTGTGGCCACGGTTCAGTTGGGCTGCCCAGGCTCTTTGTTGGGTGCCTTCTCGGTAAGCGTTTTGAAGGTGGGCATTGGCCTTCGATGTGCTTTTACAATAACGTGAACGTTAAACTACTGTATGATGGTGCAGTAATGATGTGTCTAACAAACTCTCAAAAGCAAAGCTGTTATCTGCACTAGAACATTAGTTAGGTTTAGCCAGTGGCGTTTTGCTTTGCAGATTCAGAAGTCATGCTATCCTGCTCGGTCTTACTCTGCTCTTGTGAGTAGGTTTGATTGAAACGTGCAAAAATCATACTCTGAAATGATGTGGAGTATGTTTTTTAAATTACTGTCAATTCAAGGGATAGCAGCAGGCAGAACAGAAGGATATCACAAAGTCCGGAGTCAGTGGTCAGTATTTTACTATCATATGAACAGACAACTCCCTATTCCCAAAATGTAGTTGTTGAGAATAGGAACAGCTTCTAGTGGCTACCCTGCAGAAAAGAGGAAATTTGTTAATCTTGAACTTCCTTTTTTGTCACTCTTTTCTCTCCCTCTCTCTCACTCACACACACACACATATATCCTGGGTTGATTGCTAGTTTAAAATAGGTAAATGTTGGCTGCCTCAATTTTTGTAGTAACTCAGGTTCTGAATATTTAGGTGGATACACCACATTAAATTACAGGAAATACACTGAACCCACCTCGCTATTTGGCACCCTGAATACTAAATTCACTTGCATTTTTTCAAACTTCAACTGAATGGTTACGTTCCTGCTTTCTATGCAGAGCTGCAATAGAAATTGCTCAAAACCTGAAAGTTATAAATGTCAATGGCCTTGTATTAATGTAGGTTTCCCAAATTTTTTCAGAGACTAGTCTCATGGACCACCTTCTCTTCACTCATGATTTAATGGATTATCCCTCCCATTGTAGATCAGATTACTGTATCCTAGCTAGAACAATTGCATACATCAAATGAAATATGAGGAAAGAAATTAGTGTTAACTTCTAGTGTATTTTAATGCTGGAAACAAGGAGGAGCCAGCACCATGTATCAATCAAGTCTATGTGGATCACAGGTGGGGAACTGCTGGCTGAACTCTAAATCTTCCTTTAAGTGATCATTGTTTGTGTTCAGTCAGGCTATAGATGCAGGGTGACTGCATAACTGAAACAGACACTTAAGATGTTTTTCAATTATGCACAAGTTTCTTCAGTGGAAACTGCCAGGGTAGGTGAGTACATATAACTTGCAATGCTGTCGTCTGTTTTCCAAGTAAAAGTTCTTTGCACTAATGATCTGATAAACGCTAATGATCATTATGTTGATCTAAAGTGATTACTACTAATCTTCTAACAGTATTTTCAGCGTAAAATGTATAAACAATTCCATCTCTTTCAGCATATCTGTGTTTAATCTGGTGCCAAGTCTGTTAATTGCACAGCTGTGTTCCTGTTAGCCACCTTGAATGATTGGTTTATTAAGCAATAGGACATGCTAGGGTGTATGCTTCAAGATGATTATAACACCTTGGGCTATATTATGAGGCACAAAGCCAAAGTGGCTTTGACCAACTTAAAGCAATAACTGCTGTACTGTGCATTACCTGGAGTTCAGTATTGCTATGATGAAATGGAATTTCCTTATCAATGAAAGCTATTTTTAGAGTTGCAAGATGCTTATGAAGCAAGGAATTTTTATTACTTTCTGAGGGGCAGAAAGGACTTGAAATGTAACCATCTTTATGAAGTACTACCTACCTGTTTCGTTTTTTTTTACCTCATGTCACAAACTTAAAAGCAATTCAAACAGGGTTTTGCTCAGGTACAGTAAAACATACAATGATATTTTAATCTGGGTAACTCTTTAGCCACTCGGTTGAATTTGGAAATGCTATTTTTCTAGTCACAGTTCATATGAAAGTGTTAACACTGAAAATAGTGTCATTGTCATTACAAAATGTTTCTATTTTTTTTTTAAAGCAATTTGAACTGAAATTTTGTGCTTAACTGATAAGATAACTAACTTAATGTTCCCACTTAAATGCTGTGGAAAAATATAAAGCAGTGTTTTCTAGATAGCATTAATTATCAAAAGAGATTGGAACTAAAAGTTAACAATTTCTCTAAACTAAGAATAAAACTTTTTATTTGATCATTGGTCCAGGACCAGGACTTAGAAAAACTTACTACACTTGAAGCCACTACTGTTAATCCAGCACACATTCTGTCTTGCTGTGAAGTCACTCTAAAATCACTGGTAGTGTTAGAATGGAATGGATTTACTGTCTCTGAAAGATGGAGTTCAGTCTAACTTGGTGCATAATCATCCTTCAGCATCAAGTTGTTGACAAGATAGTGACTAAGTTCATTAGTGTTTGCTAGGGCTAAAAATGAATGCTCTCTATATGTGGAAAGATAAGACTGTCTAGTTTCTGTTTATGCAATATTTAGTTCTAGCCATATTGGTTCAGAAGATTTATTTTAAAGCTATCACTACTTTCAAGTAATCCTGTATTGATCCAGGACTGAATGTATAAAGTCCTCTTCCTTGTACCACACACCTAATTTTGTACAAATATCTGCTGTTTGCTTGTGAATCTTATCACTTCTGATCATCTTTGGTTTTAACTATAGAACCTATTGTGGTATAGATTCCAAAGAGAGGAAGGACACAACCTCTGTATCAAGGCTTTTGTCTTTTAGTACTTGGATAGGTGTCCGATCTCCAGTTCTATTGATTTCAGCTACTTAACCACAAATCAGGTTAAGCAAGGGCAGTAGGAAGGCAAACTTTACTATATTGGTTTGCTAGTGTATTTGCACCCTGGTCTAAAGGGCCTGCTTCAAACAATGAGATAGTAAGTGGTAGGATGTGAAGACTCAATCTATAGTTGATTTGCTGATACTCCAAACAATGGAACAAACTGATAGATTTTTACAGTGTCAGTGGCTAAGCATTTTTGTCCATGGATTCTGAAAATGGACATTCTAATAACACATTTATATATTTAATTTTGAAACATTAATGCTTCTAACACCTCTATCAAAGAGTAAGAAATTGGATTTTAATGATATTTTCCTGTGCAGAAAATCTGGTTTTGACATCCAAACTTGTGTGCTTTGAGACACCTGGAATATGGAAATCACTGAAAAGCCAAACTTTGGCTCTTGTAAGGGAGCAGAACTGCATACTTGTCATGTGATGTGAATTTCATCTTTTGAAAGTTAGCTACAGTAATGAAGGACAGACATCTATATAGCAAACTCAGGCTATGTCTAGACTACCCGCAGTATCGGCGGGTTAAAATGGATTGCTTGGGGATCGATATATCGCGTCTCATCTAGATGGGATATATCAATCCCCGAGCGTGCTTACATCGATTCCGGAACTCCACCAACCCCAACGGAGTTCCGGAATCGACGGGGAGCCGCGGACATCGATCCCGCGCGGTGAGGACGGGTGAGTAATCCGATCTTAGATATTCGACTTCAGCTACGTTATTCACGTAGCTGAAGTTGCGTATCTAAGATCGATTTCCCCCTGTAGTGTAGACCAGCCCTTAGAGATCAAGCTTAAATTAATTATACAGGTAAAGTGATGAAGAGCGATTGAAAGAAATCAAAGCTCACTGTTCCAAGAAGCTCCCTCTTGCTGGGGGAGGAGTGGATGAGAGCTAGAGAAAAATTGTTGATGTTCTTTTCCGCCCTCCCCCCCACCAGTCTTTCCTTAGAACTTCGACTGACTGAGAGTGAAGTGCATTAACAGGCCATACTAAACATAGCTAAGTTTAATTTAGTTTGTTCTTCTGTTACTGAAATAAAAATATAGGTTGAGATGCTTTGTTAAGGAAGTATGTTAGGAGATAAAATAACATAGTGGGTCCAATACTGTTAGAGGAGCAGGTTGGGGATCATGTACTGAGGATTTTTGTTCAGGACCTGTGCAAGCAGAAATTGTAGTAGTGATCTCTCTCTCATTCTGCTTTGTAAGCATTTGTGAGCAAAGTGTGTCAAATTATTCCATAGCTAATTTGCAAGACAGCAATATTCTGACTTCCTTCAAACTGATGCTGCTTATTACTCCTGTTATATTAGTTTCATGTTCTTGTAGCTTTTGGACAATAGTGCTTTCATGCATGAAGCTTCACTTAGACTGTTTTGTCTATCTTGACTATTTAATCTGAATTAAAGCTGACATTTAGTTGACCCAAAATTGATCTTCCTTTTAATCAGCATATATTTTGCAGACAATCTCTTATGCAGGGCTTGAAATTCTTCTTGTAAATTACTTACAATTGTGTTATACAGTCCTTAAAAATACCTTCTTCTTAAATATAATATAATAATGCTGATAAGAATCCAGTTGCAATCATCTGTCTCCTCCTGCCTAGTTAATAGATCTAGAAAGTTTTTTTTTTGTAGACTAACTTTTAAACTTTACTGCATCTTGAGCAAATACTCAAATCCTATTCATGTTACCTACTTAAGTAATATCTTTTAAGTTTATCCACGTGTCTGATAAAATGTACACACACAGGGATTGCTTGGCCACTGAAATGCAGCAACCTCTGAGATTAAGAATGGTTGTCAGCTGATACAGCATAATCCAAACATGTAGTGAGAGGAAAACTTGCTCAAGGTATTTGGGATTTTAAATGTCAATGCATTATAGACAATCTCTTAAGAGCACCATCTGAAAGTGCCACATTATGAACTGCATGGACATGAGTTTCTCATTTCCTAATCTCCTGTGTTCCTTTTAATTTCTAATCTTTTGTTTTCACATTAAAGCAGTATCTTTCCAGTTTTCTCTCATTACCTTCTTGATTGTTCTTAGTAACTTTTACTCCACACAAAATATTCCCTGCTGGTTGTTACTCTTACACAGCTTTCCCTTTGTATGTAGTCTTCTGTTCTGCAGTCTATATTGAGAAATATTTTGTCTGAGTTAGGTTCTCCAAAAGGGAAATACTCTACAGGAAAGGCCATGTTCAAAATTTACCTGCCCTTATTGATAGGAATGTGTAGTTCCAATCATCTAACTTTCTTTCAATCATTTAACATCTGTCTATTAGAAACATTGATCACTTAATTAACAAGAAGACGCTGATTTGTTAGTGTCCAGTTTCAACATGTAACAGACTAAACCTCGTAAGGAAAATCATTTGACTCAAGCACCAGGAGCTATTCTAAATGAAGTACTTGACTTTTTAGAACTGTAATCAGAAGTTTGTCATGACATGGAGAGGGAATCGTCTGGAGTACACATTTAAGAAACTAGTGTCTCAGATGTAACTGAACTGTGGTGGTAAAGTTGTAGCCAACACAGCTGAATTTCCAGATGAAAGTGAACTGCTATCTTCTAAAGAATTTGCTCATTGGCTAAATGAATCATATAAATATCAGTAATCCTTTGGTCTCACTCTGCAGTTTTGTCTACTTGACATTGCTGTGCTACATAAAATCAGTAGCCCTTAAAAAATAATTGTAGCAAATGTAGAAATTAATTTTGTCATGGGGATTGTTTGTGATTCAAACAGTATCAATTGTTGTATGCCATTCAGGAATGGAGAAGACTGTACATTTTGTTAGTAATTAGATGGTTCTTGTTATCAGTGTAGGAGGGCCATCGCTTCTTGTGTGCCTTTTAATAAGAATTAACAAAACAGTTTTCTGGTGGTTTAGCCCTTTATATTAGTCTGGCTGCTTTTTAGCTGCATGATCAGATTTAAAGTTTATTCTCTATTGTGGTGGTATGTAACTCAAAGTGCAGGCCATCTCTGAAGAGACTTTGAAAATGGCACCTTCCTAATCAATAAATTTGACTCTTGTGCATCTCCTGCTTTCTTCAGTGATAAGTTGTTACTGCTGCATACCCTGTAAAATCAACATAGCTATGAGATTCTGAGCTAGGTTCTTTTTGTGTGCATCACCAGGATTAAGTTTAAGTCCCAAATATTTGGGACTCCTTGTTACTGGTGATATGTGAGCCTGAAAGAACAACACAGCTTGATTTGAATGTCCCAGAGTGAGCTGGCTTTTTAAAAAAAAAATTTTTATCTGAAAAAATGTTCTGATTTTGAGACAATTGTGGAATTCCAATAAACCTTTAAGGCACTCTTCAAAATAGAACTAGACCATAAGAATTTGCTTAATTTTGTCTGAGACAGAAGAGAATAACTGGGAGATTTCTACTGTTTGATCATTTGTGGCAATAGTGGATTGGTGTAATCCAGTTTATTAAGAGCTATTAATATCTTACAATAATACTTGACATCTTTTTTTCAAAACCTAACTGGTGCACAGTTTCCTCACAAGTATTAACTAATTATCAGCAGGACAATTAGGAGACAGTTAGCAAGCAAAATTTATTTGATATAATAATCTTTACAGTTACTAGTACTAATCATTCTCCGTTCATATTCTCATTCTCAGGTGAGTCACTTCAGTGCTGTCTGCCATAAAAGTATTTGGCTGGACACTGTGGGTTGACAAACTTGTGACACTTAAGCAAAGTGTCTCCCTACAAGGTTCAGCCTGCTAGAGCATCTCTCAGGGTTTTTAAGCAAACATGTTGGCACTTGTTAGTAAATTAACTATGTAATATCCAACATCTGGGTCAGATCTAAGGAATAGATGCCATACAGATATGTGGCAAAGCAGTAGATGATTGAAACTGTTTGCAAGTGGCAACGTTATAGGAGATGTTGATCTGACCCTTTCAGACTTTTAGTTCTTTGCAGAGCTTTTTCTAAAGCACCTCTCGTGCAGGTCCTTTACCTTTGTATTGAAAGTATTTTATCTCTGTGGCCTAAATTGTGGAATGACTTTTGTCCAAAGTGGGCACCTGATCTGGATTGATAGTACAAAAATGCTAGGAGCTTATGGAAGCTTCAGTGAGCAGATATTAATTTAAAAATATACAAGTGATATTTGTCCACATTGAAGCAATGTTTGCATTCCTGTTGTGGCTTACAAAACAAGATCAGTTAACATGCAAAAGGAGAGGTAGTTATAAAGATGCAAGAAAATACTCTAAATCAGATATGTTAAATTATTCCTAACTCCTGGCTGTAATCTACAGTTCATCAACATAATCATATATTTATAAAGTTTTATTATATTGTGTATTAGATATAAAGGTTAAAGGCTTCAGCAATCAGTGTCATTATATGTCACCTTTTGACAAAGTCACAGACATCAAAAGTGAGTACAAATCCTAGAAATAAAGATAATCATTTAGTTCCTTTCTTTCTCTCCAGCATTTGAGAGGTGCTGATAAGCTTAATGTGCTTTAGTATTGATGTCTCCTTTTCTTGTTAACTATCAAGAATAAAATCCCTTGAAAGTTTACTTCCTAACAAATAAAATCTAGCAGTTTTCTTCAGGTAAGACTGAATCCTCTACTGTTTTGATTCACTTAGGAACTCTCCCTTTATGAAATCAGAATGACAAGAAATCCTTAGATCAGCTATACAAGAACCTTTTATCTATCTTAACTAGCTTTGACATTAAATTATACAACAGTCAGCTTACTAACATCTGGGAAGAAGTATACAACATTAAAAATGTTGCCCTTGGTTTTCTAAATATGACTTATGATTTATTTACAATCAGTTGTAGAATCTAAAGAAACAGTAGCAAAATAATTAAGTGGATCTAATGGGAGTGCATAAAAAGCTTAGAAATATTACCAAGAGGACTGAAATTGGTACATGAATTCACTGGGCCAAAACTTTTAGTTCAGTTTGATTTATATTATCAGGAATGTCCAAGACACATGAGAATCTTTGTATGGCTTTGCAAAATTACCAAGTTTTCAATGTAACATTTCCCCTCAATTCTCATTTTAGCAATTATCCCTAAAACTGTCAGCTCATCACTAAACTCTGAGGTGTACCAGCTTAATATTTGCATTAGTAATTTTTGATGAAATAGCATGTAAACTTGAAGCATGTGAAGTAAATGCTGTTTTCAGAGATGGAATTGTGGTAAAGATTCTAGAGAAGTCTTAATCATCAGTAGTTAGATTTTTGGTTGATTCTACCACCTCTAACAGAGACGAAATGAAAGGCAGTAAGGGGAGAGGAAGGAACAAGAAAAGCATTATTAAAACTTTGAGTGGGCTATGCTGAGCAATTCCAAGAAATCACTAGCATTACAGGGGATCATGTATTCAATATCAGTTTTCATTTTGCTGAATTAAATCAATAGAATTTCAAAAAGAGGGTGGGGGAAGAGAGAGGGAAATGAAATAAAATTAAGAAAGTCGTGCCTCCAGATTTCCCACATGGTGCCAGTGTCAGGCATCTTCCCGAGGAGCATTTGATGTGACCAATTGCAAGTATTCCCTTCTTTCATATCTCTTTTATTTCCTTCATTCTGCAGTTCTGTAGGCTAAACTCTGCTCTCCCATTTGTGAGGCAGGTCCATATAGGTGTGATTTGAGAGTTAGATTGTGGCTGTGAGAGCAGAATTTTACTATTATTGAAGACTAGGATAACTTCCAAAATCCAGCAGATAGGATCTTATTTAGAACACCAGAAACTGAGACACAGCCCAACAATGTTTCAGAAGGCTAATTTCTTGCTGTATTTTACAACTTGAAACTAAAACAGACAGGCCAAAAAAATACTTATGTTCTTCAGATATACTGTGTGCCTTTCAGGAATGGGCAGGGACATTGATGAGAACTGGTTTTATCTATCAAAAACATAATTGTCCCCTGATCAAATGTTGTCCCCCTTTTCATATCATTCTTCTCTGGCTTTCCTTCATTTAACAAATCAAGCTTGATGCTCTCATCTTTTCTTTAGTTCTCTGCATAATGTTGCCCCAGTTTGTGTATTTGCTGATGTCTCTTTTCCCATTGTTCCCTTTACATGCTTGCTATTCATGCTGTTCTCATTGTTTCCTTCATTTCTTATAACGTGGCTCACAATGTTAGGAACGGTGTGCTAGGATCTCTGTTTTCAGCCAACTAATTCCTGAAAACTGAAGGCCCACAAACACTAACTCGTGACATCATCTCATCTCAATTTAAAAAAAAATAAAATAAACCTCCATTTGATGTATTTAGGTACTTATACTATTCCATTCTTCTCTGAGTATCTCCCAGAACGTCAGATCTTCACAACATCCCTGTGAGATAGACAAGTATATCTGTATTTTAAAAATGGGACACTGAGGCAGAGTAGGTTCTTGCTCAACATCATACATGAAGTTTGTGGCAAAACTGAATGCAGAGCTCATGAACTGTAGTCCAGTGTTTTAACAATAAGGCTGTTCTCTCTCCTAGTGCCTTTCTGTCTGATCATTTACTATCTTACTCTTCTAGGATAGACTGTGCTTTATTTGTCATTTGAGTGTCTAGTGCACTGTCAGTACTTTAAATGCTGTTTTTGCAGGAAGTGAGAGAACATTGCAGTGTTATTAAACATTTTAAAATGTCTTGTCCACAGCTCTTCTCATCTAACACCCTATATCCAAGAGGTTCTGACTCACCAGGAGTTCATATTAGCTATTGAGGCAACACTGAGGATGGAAGGTGTTGAATTTAAGGAAGAGTGGCAAGATGAAGATTTTCCAAGGTGAGAGAGAGTTTCTTTTTATTTGTAAAACTTTTCCAATAATCTGTTTAAACTGAAATCTCTCCTCTTCAGAAACAAAGACTATCCACTGCAGTCTACTTAGCACTTCAACCTGGCCAGCTAGGCATTCATCCTGCCTCTGCAGCATATTTGTGGTTGTATGCTGCTTGGGCAGTATGGCCACTTGCCCTTATGCCTGATGTTAATATGATTTCGTGAACGATTCACTAGCAACATGTTCTTTTAAAACTAATTCTACTAATATAGTACCGCTTAAAGGGTCTCAGCTTAATGGATGAACTTGTCTTTTAATAAGTAGCGAAGGGCTCTTATTGTTAGCAACATGTAAGCAAGGAGAAATATTAGTCTGTGAACTTCCCACATTCATGCAATGAGAACTATACCTTAAAGCTTTAAGGTAACTTTGCATAATTCTGAAGTGCTACATATTCCTACTAAGGCTTTCAAAGACTAAAAAGTATCATGTGCTCAAATGCATTGGGTGGCAATTAAGTTGCAAATCAATTCTGAGCTGTCTACACTTTCAAGCTTTTTGAAAATTCATTAAAACACTTCCAAAACACCCCAGAAAATTCCATAAACTGTACAAGTAGCGAAAAAGACTTAGATATCTATCAGGTCAAATTTTGAGCTTGATCCTTGATATGGTGGTACATCTTCAAATTGGAACTTTCAGGCGTGTTTCAGAATAGGGTAGTACATTTTCCTGAAGTGTGCACTGTGGATAGTTTAAGCTGTTAAGGAGGAAAAATGTATATACTGTTTGTTATAAATTAAAACTTCATCCAACCTTGTTCGTTTTTCTTTTTATTGCTTCATAACAGACTTGGCCCAAGACTTGAAGAAACTTTGTGCTTCACTTTAGCCTCCAATTTTGTGTGGCATGTTGGTTTTAATAGTTAAACTATTCAGTTAAAATATTCTTTTATATAATCTTTTTGCTTCATCTTAGTGTATAGGCATCTCTTTAAGATTGCTTAGATGGAAAATAGGACATTGTGCATTTGTAGCAGGACATAGGGTTTCTAAAGCACCATCTAACTAAATGATTTGCCTCTAAGGCCCTTTTTGTGCTTCATAATAAAATACAAGTTAAGAACTTTTCTGGTCTTGCTTAACTTCTTAAAATATCACATTTTATAATAACATAGAACAGTCCAGTGTTTGCAGTAATAACAGGCAGTAACTACTGGTTTAGTGTGTGGTGGTTGTGTTGTTTTTTTTTTGTTTTTGTTTTTGTTTTTTTTTTTACATCAGTAGGTTAGGCTCACTTGAAAACTGCAAATCACTGTTCAGCCATGGTAATGCTCTGCTTGGCTGATAGCTTGGTTTAGACCACAAACATGTTTAATTTGATTCCAAACCCACAATGTTATTTTTTATAAAGTATGTATATGTGTTGGTCTAAAGATGAATATGGGATTTTTCACTAAATAATTTGCAAGTGTTTCCTGCAACAAGTGTCTTTCTTTCTTCTGGACCAGGCCCCTACCAGAGGATGATAATGTTGAAGCAGATATACTAGCTGTAACTGGCCAACAAGGCCAGCATGGTAAGAACCTCTTATCATAGTAGAAAGTCTTGGGTAAGCAGTGTTCAAATCAGTATATCTGTGTTTGAATACTACCAAAGTTTGTAGTACGGACAAATTGGGTTTGCCGTAATACAGATTGGACCTGGAAGGTGTTGTCTTCACTTCCGCTGTAAACTCAGAGCTTAATACCCATTGCAAATGAACTATTCCATTAGATTTTCCTGATGGCCAGTCTTAAATTCATAGAAGCCAAATAAAGATGAACCATTCTGTCAATTTTAAGAGCTTATCGGGTTCTATTGCACAATTTAGATGTTTCTTAGTCTCATTTTAATATTGACTTCACTGGATGCTAAATTTTAAAGGTGATGTGAAAGGAGGGAGGAAATACAGCTACTTTGGTTTATGTAGTTTTTCTCAACATTCCTGCTTTTACCTTGGGGTTTCCTGGACTATGACAGTCTGCTTTAATTTTGGCATTTCCAGTGCTGGATCAGTCACTTTATTTCATTCCCTGCTTTCAACTGATGTGTCAGTTATGCAGGTATATGCCTTGACCTTTTAAAGCATGCTAAGCATACACCTGCCTAACATCTAGCCTTCCATTTACTGTAGTTTGTCAGCCATTACTCATTATATCATGTTCATATGAAGACTTTTTTCAAAGGCAATAACTTATTTAACTCTTAACTATAATAACGATTTTATTTAATCTGTAAAAGAAGAGACTAGCAGGAGCTAGTTAACACAACAAGTTACATTAAACTAGTCTTTCACGTGTACCCAACTTCAGTACTGTTGTATACTTACGTCGTGTCTAGTGTACTGTTCACTATAAACATTCTTATAAGTATCCTGGACTCCCTCACCAGTTAAGTATGTTGAGTACTGTTTATTTTTCTGTCTGTGCTGTGTAACATAGACTAGGTGAGGGAATATCTTTTATTGGAGCAACTCCTGTTGGTAGAAAGTACAAGTTTTCGAGCTACATGCAGCAATTGGAGTGTGCTTCCTTCCCCAGACCTAAAGAAGAGTTCTGTGAAGGTCGAAAACTTGTACCTTCTACCAACAGGAGTTGCTCTGAGAAAAGATATTACCTCACCTACCTTGTCTCTCTCATATCCTGGGACCAACACAACTACAGCAACACTGCATAAAATGAAAGACTATCATGTGTACACCAGTGGGCACAGATAAGGGACCATCAACAACCTTAACTAGAAAATTCTGGAGATTCAAGCACTGATTCTTGCAACCTTAAAATTCTATTGATGTATTTTGGGGGAGGTGTTTGGAATATTGTTTGTGAGGTGATGAACATTAATGAGACTTTTTTTGTTCTAAGCACTGGATTGTTTTTTTTTCTGATTTGTTATAAACATTTCTACATACTTTGCATTCTACAAATTAAGTAACCTGTCTTTTCTTTTACTCCAAACCCATTAGAAGTGAATGGAAACAAAGTTAGGAAGAAACTAATGGCTCCAGATATTAGCTTAACACTGGATCACAGCGAGGAATCGGTGTTGTCTGATGACTTAAATGAGAGTGGGGAGGTCGATTTGGATGATTTAGATACTCCGTCTGAGAACAGTAATGAGTTTGAATGGGAAGGTAAGGGTTCATTGCTTCTGTCTGGTATTTAAGTAGATGTGTTCTGATGGTTATGTTCAGGTACACAGTATTTCATGTGGGTGAGAGATAGAAGATTTAAAGAATTAGATGTGCATGATGAGAGCTAGCAGGTTCCAAGAATCAGAAGCTTAGAGATGGAAAGTAAACTATTAAGAATCATTAGACACCTAGAGGAAAACTCAATCATGAAGAATAGGCAGCATGGATTTTTAAAGACTGTTGGCCAGAATAGCAAACAAGGGACAGTTTATTTAGTGTGATTGGATTAAACTAAAACCAATACTTTTTTAGGCTAAATATCATAAGCTATGTGAAAGTCATATTAAGTTACAGAATTGTCACTGATGGAGACTTTGTATTTCCAAAACTGGACTGAACAGAATGCTAGAAAATTAACTATAGGGCACACTTCTGAATTGCTTAGGAAATGGACCAGATAATTTTAATAGGTGTCGTTTTTCAAAGGAGAGAAATTAGTTTTATGGGATAGTAATTACTACTATACTTTCTTTCTTTGACTGTTCGGTTGGCCATTATTATTATTTTTTTTTTAATCGATCACTAGTTCATATAAGACAAAAAAGGAGTGTCTACTTTTCCCTTTTTGCAAGAATATAAAAAATTCTTGAAAAGATGTAAACTACCATTTAAAAAATATTTGGGCAACATTTGAAAATTGACATAACACATGATCACTTGGTTTACTAAAGCAAGACAAATGGTCAATAGCTTTTACAGAATTTAATTAACAGTTTGCCTTTCAGTTTCAGAATAGTGGCCATGGAAGGGGCACACATACAGCTTCATTGTACATTAAGGAACTCTTCTGATTGTGCATTTAAAATCTTTAAGATAATAGGAAATTCATTTTCAGTTGAACTTCTAAAGTTCTATTTAACTGGATATGGTTGCTCTAAAATTGGGAAGTAAGTCTCTGATCCCACAGTCTGATACATAGATTCTAGGACTGGAAGAGAGGTTATCGAGGTTATCGAGTCCAGTCCCCTGCCTTCATGGCAGGACCAAATGCTGTCTAGACCATCCCTGATAGACATTTATCTAACCTACTCTTAAATATCTCCAAAGATGGAGATTCCACAACCTCCCTAGGCAATTTATTCTGGTGTTTAACTACCCTGACAGTTAGGAACTTTTCCCTAATGTCCAACCTAAACCTCCCTTGCTGCAGTTTAAGCCCATTGCTTCTTATTCTATCCTTAGAGGCTAAGGTGAAAAAGTTTTCTCCCTCCCCCTCATGACACCATTTTAGATAACTGAAAACTGCTGTCATGTCCCCTCTCAGTCTTCTCTTTTCCAAACTAAACAAACCCAGTTCTTTCAGCCTTCCTTCAGAGGTCATGTTCTCAAGACCTTTAATCATTCTTGTTGCTCTTCTCTGGACCCTCTCCAATTTCTCCATCTTTCTTGAAATGCGGTGCCCAGAACTGGACACAATACTCCAGTTGAGGCCTAACCAGCGCAGAGTAGAGCGGAAGAATGACTTCTCGTGTCTTGTTTACAACACACCTGTTAATGCATCCCAGAGTCACTTTGCTTTTTTTTTGCAACAGCATCACGCTGTTAACTCATATTTAGCTTGTAGTTCATTATAACCCCTAGATCCCTTTCTGCCGTACGCCTTCCTAGACAGTCTTTTCCCATTTTGTATGAGTGAAACTGATTGTTCCTTCCTAAGTGGAGCACTTTGCATTTGTCTGTGTTAAAGTTCATCCTGTTTACCTCAGACCATTTCTCCAATTTGTCCAGATCATTTTGAATTATGACCCTGTCCTCCAAAGCAGTTGCAACTCTTATGCCTGTACCAAACCTCCATTAATTCAATGGTGCTCCGCACAGGTGCAGAAATCCACATGTAAGGATCAGACTGCAGGATTGGGACCTGAATTTAAGTGAATTTTATGTTACTAAAATATGGTTAAATTAAAGGGCATCTTTCAAGAATCCTTTTGTCTGGCATTGAGACTCTTAACAATTTATACAAAAGTTGACAATCATCTATTTCAGTATTCTGATAATTTCTCTTCTTGCTTTAAGCATGTACCTATTAAAATGTCAAGGGAAATTTTAAATTCTTAAACATTGCTAAAAGCTTGTTCCTATTAGATGTATCTATTGTACTGTAAGAGATTAATTCATTCTTGCATAAATAGGAATGCTACTGCATTTAAAATAACAGGACAGAGGAGAGAAAATCCTTTGGCAGGGAAGGTAAGACTAACGTAAACCAGGAAATAATTTTTAAAAAAGCTTAATTTTTTTAAGCATCTTAAGTTTAAATGTGTTGGAAGTGAGAGCAGGAAATATATGGGTGTACACGTGTTGTGGGTTGGCCATATTTTACTGCCTTAGGGAATATGGTTTGGTGTTTATGGATAACTTTATAACATGATTCAGGAAATATTCCAGTTAATTGGTTACAAAAAGTTGCTGAAAAGGGTTTCTGTCTTTTCTTTCTTTAATGCTGCTGTCTTCATTTTCCTGGAAGGATAGTTTCCATTAACAGCTTTGTCTTGGAAACAGACAACTAACATGCAGTAGGTTTTTCTCACTTTTGGTAAGGTCTGTGCAACTAAAATTCAAAGAATCATGATTTTATTAGAAAAATCTTTTCTGAAGATTGCTCTTTTTAGCATAAATTTCAATTATTTTGAACATATGTATTTTTAGCTTTAATTTCTACAAGATTTATTTGCATGTCTGCTTACCAGCTATTATCAATGTATTAAATTATGCTTTACTATGTAAATCTCTGATCAAACAAAACATAATAATTGAAGTTAACCACTTCGTATCTAATTTGGCAGCATTTATGGTAACGAATGTTTAAAAGCATATGTACTTTCCCTAAAAGGCCTTCTACATACTCAGAAATTTAAGTAGTCAGGCAGCTTCATATAAAATACAGCCAAGAGCCCAATATTTATCAGCATACTGTATAGAGACATCTAACACAGTATCTTCTAGTGATGGAACTAAGTCAGGTATTTCTGGTTGATGATATAGAAAGTTATAATAATCCAAACAGAATGAAGTGGTTAACTTGCAATCTGATTGGTACTATCATGTTAAAGATCATCATGGATAATAGGTGTATTTTAATGTTGACAGATGATCTTCCAAAACCAAAAACTACTGAAGTAATGAGAAAAGGATCGCTTCCTGAATACACTGCTGCAGAGGAGAGAGATGATGGGCGACGCTGGCGTATGTTCAGGATTGGAGAACAGGATCACAGGGTAGACATGAAGGCGATTGAACCCTATAAAAAAGTTATCAGCCATGGAGGTAAGGATTAATGACATGGGTTGAGGGGTAGCCCCTACAAATTAGGACACCCAACAAAGTGGGAGGGGGGGCAGACTTAAGTGGTGGTAAGTATTGAGGAATTCCCAGATCTTCCATGTCATGAGCTGCAGTAGCAAGGCATATGGGTATATTAGGGATCTTAGCTTAAAAGAAAGCTACCCTAGTAGCTACCCTACTATTATATTAGGGTAGCTAATATATATTAGGGATGTTGGCTTAAAAGAAAGCTACCCTAGATGAAAACTAATGAAACTTTTGAACTTAAACTTTTTAACTAGTGAAAACCAAAATGGGACCAAAAAAGAGAGGTGAATGCTAAAATAAATTAAAAGAACAAAATGTGTGGAGTATATTTAACTCTTCCGGACTGAACTTGCTGTAGTGACAGACTAGTTATCAGCATTTCAATATGTGGATTGCCAGTTTAACCAGTTTTTTTTAAAATATAGGTTTGGGTGCAGCCTTTGTAGACCCCCATAACAGCTTTTATAGTGTTACAGTCACTGTCCAGTTTAATGTCTGTCTTCCCCTGTGGTGTATGTAAAAATCCATTCAGAAGGGAAATTGACTACATGCAAATAGTGTAAAATACATAAACTAAACATGCTAATAGAAATTAGAGAGCATCTTTCATTTATAGTAAAATTTAGCTATCTGAGTAACAGTAAATTAAAAAAAAAATAGACATGTTTTTATAAAATGGATGGTGTCTTTTTAGCCTTTTTGTGCCTCTTATTTCATCTGTAAAGCACTTTGAAATAGATGATGAAAAAGCACAAAAGTGCAGTGTTTACTATGGTAGAATTTGATCAGTGTAGTTAGACTTCTTCATTACTTTTTACGTTACTTTACTTGCTATTAATTTTTGTTTTCCCTTTTAGGTTATTATGGTGATGGGTTAAATGCTATTGTTGTGTTTGCTGTTTGCTTTATGCCTGAAAGCGGTCAGCCTAACTACAGATACCTAATGGATAATCTATTTAAGTAAGTAGTATTTTTTTGCCATTAAGAATTGTCCAAAAATGTCGTAAATGATCTCATAGTAGAGTTCCATCAGTGCAAAAAGGGCTACCAGCCTCTTCTGTTTTTTACATGAAATTTTATTTTCGGTAAATACCAAAGTAGGCTAAGATATTTAATTTTTTTTCTGTAGCCTTTGAGCCTTTAACAAAATATAAATTCTTTAATTTGTACATTAACTGTCACTCAGTTTTTCATTTGAAAGCTTTTTCCTTACTTGTTGTTACAGATATGTTATTGGCACTTTAGAACTGTTAGTAGCAGAGAACTATATGATAGTTTACTTAAATGGTGCTACAACACGGAGAAAAATGCCAAGTTTAGGCTGGCTCAGGAAATGTTACCAGCAAATTGATAGAAGGTAAGATACCATTGTAATAGAATTTATCTAGAAATCCCTTTATATCACTTTTCTTTCATTATCTGTATTTTGTGAAAATTGTTAATTAGCATATTGTGAATTTAAGTCTGCAAGGCTTTGGATAATGCTGAACCCTGCAACAATTGTCCTGATTCCCACTTGTATGATTTAGGCACTGAAGCTCCAAGGCAGAAATACTGCTGGAGAATGTCATTTAATTTCAAATGAAAATGCTTTTCAAAACTGTGTTTCCATCAATCGTACAATTGCTTTGTGAAATACTACTGAATAAAGGTTTCACAGTGTACTGTATGGTCTTATTTAAAGTGAGCTTCCTGAATAATTTTGCAGGAAAGTTGTCACACTGTTGAACAAGTCAATGTCAACTGTAAAAGGAAAGACTAGTTAGAATGAAAAGGTACTTGTAACCTCTTGGACAGCTATAGTAAGAGGCAGCAAAAAATGCGCTTTTCCAGCTGAACTGTTCCCATGAGTGTTTACAGTAAAAGTCTAAGCAGACCCCATTTGCTGAGCTTGCAGTTAGATTACATTTATCCTAGGGGGGTTGCACAAACGGGGGTGTGGGGAGGGGGGCAGGCAGCGTTTTATACACCAAATCTGGATTTGAAATTTCTTACTGGCTGAAAAGTCTACTTAAATTTAACTTATCTGACAAGTGGATATGCAACTCTGCAACGTAAGATGCCAAAATATTGAAGAAGCTCCCGTTAGCAGTCCATTTCCCCCAAAAAACACATTGGTGTTAGTCTCGCATATCATCATTAAAGCAGCCCTTTTCTACTTTCCTCTCCTTATTGGTCTTTATCTCGTTCATTATACAGATACCCATTTCCCAAGTGAACCTCACCCTTTCCTCTCTTGGAGAGAGGTTGTTAAAACGTGTGGAAGCATGAGTTGTCTATATTGGTCCTTGAGACATACCACTAACATTTGGTCAAAAAACTCTTCACTGGCTAACTTTTTCTTAGTTCTTACTCATCACAGTCTGATATTCCAACTGTCTGTTCATGACAAATTCAGCATAACCTGGTTTTGCTAGTCTTTGTTCAACTTTGGTAGACAAGATGATGACAATGGAGTGTCTGTTCACTAGGAGTTTACTCATTAGATTACATATGACACAGAGAAGTGGCAATTATACAATAACTGAACACTTGTACTTTTTATATAAAATGCATTGCTTTTTTTATTCATTTTGTTCCTTAACACTGGTGTTCAATACTTGAATTCTTTAGGTTAAGGAAAAACCTGAAATCGTTAATAATAGTTCATCCTTCTTGGTTTATCAGAACACTTCTGGCCATCACAAAACCTTTTATTAGGTAATATTCTGGAAATTACTTCATTTAAAAAAAATACAAATGTATTAGTACTTAAATTTCAGAAAGTAATACTTAATATTTAAAGATGTATTCAACATTTTAGTAATTGTTCTTTACATTTGTTCTTCCACAGCTCAAAATTCAGCCAAAAAATCAGATATGTCTTTACCCTGGCAGAGCTCGCTGAACTCATCCCCATGGAATACGTTGGCATACCAGAGTGCATAAAACAGTACGTTGTAGTATTCAGCCATGCAAAGTTGTGCTTGGTATAGAGCACAAATGTGAAAACTTACTAAATTATGTGGATTTTCAACAACATGTCTATAAATTGGCATTAATCTAGAAGAGTGGTACCCTTGCTGTCAAGAGGCAAAGTCTCTCTTTGTGCTAGAGCTTTGAGGGTATTAAATTTCTACTTTGCATGCAGCAACATAATGGTACCCAGAGCATGACAGTGAAATAATACTTAGCTCTATGGTTTATATAATTGCTATATTATACTGAGCATGAACTAGTCTTGCGGAATCAAAATCATAATGCACAAAAGACCTCTATGAAACTCTTCTTTTCCTTTGGTATTTAAATTGACTTGCTATTGTGAGAAATGCTGGTCTTGCAGGTGCTTACATTATAAGCCCCTTTTATGTAGTACTCAGCCAAAGCATTTGAGGTGTTGCACAGCAGAATAAAAGCAAAACAGTCTAAGCAATGAAATGTATAACAGACAAATAAGGAATCCATTTGACAATGAGAGAGGAGATGGAAAAGACTATAAACATAAGCCTAACAATAGTGATTCTAAAAATCCTTGAAAGGAGGGGCAGCTTTATGGTCTTTTTTGAAGTGGGGATCAGTGAAATAAGAGCTGTCAAAGGATGCTTTCCAAACCAATTGGCCCACCACAGAAAAAACACATCTGCCTGCCAGCTTCAGGTATGATTGTGGAATTTTTTAGCACTAGGCTTTGTGTGGGTACTCAACAGCACGATGCTCACAAAGTAGAGCTGATGCATCCAGAGCAACAGTTAGGATCCTAAGAACCCATGGTGGCAATTTGAAGTTGAACTTCTACCTCGTAGGCAATTGGCCTAAAGAATCTATGGTAGTAAGGGTGTGCCTTTGCTTTTAGCGCACTCAAAATGTAATAGCAATGTTGCTTATTACCTTGAACTGAAAGCCACATAAGGAAGGTATTACAATAATCACCTAATGGTCACAAGGCATGTGTTGCTGTTGAAATGCTGACATAGGCGATGTCTACACTACAGCCGGATCCGTACTCTGGCGATCGATGCACCGGGGGTTGATTTAGCGGGTCTAGTGAAGATCCACCAAATCAGTCGCAGATTGCTCTTTGGTCGACCCCAGTACTCCACCCCGAACAAGAAGAGTAAGGTCTCGTGTCGACCCAGAGCAGTGGAGACGCCATAGTAACTCAACCTAAGCTACGTCGACTCCAGCTATGTTATTCACATAGTTATTTACATAGCTGGAGTAGCATAACTTAAGTCAACTTACTGCAGTAGTGTAGACATAGCCAGGGATAAATGTCTAGCTGGTACAAATTGCAAAACTGAACATTTGAGTGTGTCTTTCTGTGGAAAAGGCACAAAATTAACATAAACTTGTAAATCTGACACTCTGCCTAGAACAAATTCCCTTCAAAAGCAGAGGATTTGCAAAATGAACAGATTTATGTCCTCCTAAGGTTTACAAGACAGCCTTGATCATTATTGCAGCTGGTTGCATCAAGCACTGATCTTGTGCAGAGACCAAGCTTGCTGGTCCACAGAGTTCTAGATACCAAAACATTTTGCCGCACTTCTATGTTGGGGAATATGACACTTTGAGCTGTACTTCAAAATTAGGTCATAAGGTCTCTGGATTTTGAGGTAGATCAGAATGGACTAAATAGTGTATGCTACTACTGTTACCACACAGCAACTAAATCTCTGCTAGTTCTGTATTTTATTTAAAACTAGTATATATTGATGATTTTATTCTCTAACTATACTAGTTTCAAGACTTGATACTGTGTTCCATGAAGAACATTTAACACTTATTGTTTTTGAGTTTGGTTGGCCTTCATATCTTGTACTTACTGAAATCAAACTTTTCCCCACTAAGGTATGAAGAAGAAAAATTTAGAAAGAAACACAAAAGGTATATATGCACACCTTACTTAGGGATGCATCTAGACAAGACCACTTGCGCTGCACAAACTAACTTTCCCAATTGGTTGGCTTGCAGACATGATCAAGCATTTGTAAATATAAACATGCACTAATGACTAAGCTTGAGTTTTGAAGTAGTTATGGTAAATATAACTTGTAAGAGAGCTCCATATAGAAGTGTAAACCACGGACGGGTTTGTAATCTGTCAATATTTTATCCCTTCAGAGATGCTTTTATTAAGGGAATGTATTGATTTTGAGCTGCATCTTCAAAAAGGCAAAAAGTTGTATGTATATTTGAACCTGCTTGAACAAACTAAGTTTGTTAAGAATAGGTAACCGTTTGAATGCTTAATTAATTTCTAAATGCCAAACTGCTACAATTGTAGAAGTTACATGCAAAACAACTTCTTACAAATTTCAGGATTAGAATTTCTATCTTGCTTTATTCAATATTCACTAATTGCAATTATTTTCAAGATATCTAACTTGCACAGGCCCTAAATGAGTTTATATTTTAGTCAGTGCTGTTTGTATTTGCAGTGCCTAGATTCCTTGCTAATTAATATTGGATTTTCTGTATGCTGAAACTTAAGTGGCCTGCTAACAATTCAAGCAATTCCTGCATCTGAAAAAATATTTAAAACAAAGGAGTAATCGCCATTCAGTGTCTACCAGTAACCTCACTAAAACACTCTGCTTCTAACTTTAAACTTTTATTCTGAGCATGTGCATAACAATAAACTGTTTAGGGACAAGTCACTTCCTGTAAACATGTCATTGTAAGTAGGAAGATGGGAAAGAGAAAAGGTATTAAGAACTAAACCTGTCAAAAACCTGTCATAACTTTTCCCTATGGATTTTACTAGCTTTCATAAAAAAACAAAGTGTAAAGCTAGTGGAAAAGCATAAAATGTCAGTCTGTATGAAAAACTGTAAACTTTAATTCTGCAGTATTATAGCTGAGATTATAAAGGTACCAACTACAGAAAATTCAGTTACAGTTCTCACAGCAACTCTAACTTGCTTCACCTTGTTAATGTCTGGTATTTTGACTGTCTATAGACCCAGTTCTATTCGACGGGGAGGGTTGCCATAGATTGCAGTGGGTATAGAATTGAGCCCTTAAAAGGAATATCCACTTTAAATTTCAGGTCTCAGGTTAAACATACTCGGAGTCTCTCCTCTCAATATTCCACCTACAATCAGTTTTTCCCAAATGTTTCTTTTACCTTACTGTGTGGAAATCTGATTATAGTGGAGTAAAAATGGAACTAACTAGATAGTGTTTACTTTGTGTATTTGACAACAAATGTGCTTTTCCCCCCATAGTCTGTTATAATAATCGTGGGAGTTAATTGCAATAACAGTAATTTAAAAATCCTCCAGATATCATTGTGGATTCCTTTGGTTTAAAGTTGCAAGTATCCATTACACTTGATGTACATAATTTCCTTTGGGAATTACTTAACTCACCTTTAAAAGACAGAGTCAGATCACATAAGTACATGCTCTACTCTGCAACTGGATTAAGAAGTGTTGCAGGGTGACATACTGTGCAAGTAAAGAGCAACACTTTCAGATACAGCTGTGCAGTTTTTAAGCCCCATTTCTTCAGATTTTGGTGTTTTACAAATCAGCCAAATCAGTCGCCCCTTCCCCCTCCTCTCAATGGCTAGCGGAGAGAGGACTCCTTTTTTCCCCTTTCATCAGATTATAGTATAAGTGCACTAAGAGTGTACGATAAAAGCCCTTGTGAAAAAGTAATTGCTTTAAGTAAAATTTGAAGCTATTGAGCCATTAGATTAAGCCAGAAGAGTTAGTCTATGACACAAGTACAATCATAGTCTTAAATGAAATCACTGGGTGTTTTAGGCAATGCATTATGTTCATCATTACCTTTTTGTGGTTTATTTACGGAACCTCTACCCTGATTGCATTAATTTTAGGATGCAGTTTAGGCTTAGATAGCATGAAAGATGAATGCCCACACACATCAGACGTGTCAGTGGACAACGGCCTGGGGAGAAGCCAGTAACCATGCCCCAGTTGTTGGGAACAGAGAGGGAACTGGGATTCATAAGCAAGGACAGCACCTTGTTCTTTTTTGTGGGTCTCTGGCTGATGGATTTAAAAACTGTTGTCCCTTCCTAGCTGCTTGGAAGGAGCTTTTTCTATCCTCCAACTTCAGAGCCTCTTGGCTGATGGAGAGTAAGAAGGGTACTCTACTCTTTCCCAAGCCTTTTTTTAGTCACTTTCTTGTAAGTACTTCCACTGTTGTTCATATCTTTCCCTAGCTGCAACATAGTGAAACTGGCAGTGTTCTTGTCAGTTTCACAACTGCTGTTCAGAATCCTGTAGGCAGAAACTTATCTGAATCTTGTTAACCTCATTCCACTTTTTGGGAATGTCATGAGAAACAGTAGACTGAAGCTGGCTGCACACTCAGCAGGACAGCATATGTCAGCTCACACTTCAGAGGTTCTCCTAGCAGCCATCAGAGCCAGAAACTTTACTAAAAAGAAATCTTAAATTATGCAGAAATTGTTGATGTAGATTCCTTCACTCACCAGTTGATTAAGCGAGAGGATGCATAGTAGGCCTAGAGACTTCCTCCCCTGAAAAACAACAAACAAAATCCATAACCAGTCGTCATCCTCATCTTGCAGAGGGAAAGCTGAAAGGAATGGAGATTAAATGACTTCCCCAAAGAGTCAAGTGCTCAGAGCCAGGACTAGAATCCAGGTCTACACAGTACCATGTTCAGTGTGCTAGCCCACACTGCATCCTAGCTGAATGGCACATAAGTTTACCTGAGTGACTCTAAAGTGCTATCTGATATCCTGCATACACACAGACTAGATACAAAGAATGAATTACATATTTTTAATAAATCTAACTATATATAGTAACTAATTGAATACGACTTATTTCAAAATAGCAGGGATCAATACAGTGGACATTATTTATACTAATTGTTTAGAAAACAACTCTGTGAAACTTTAAAAACGTATGTAATAAAGGAAACAGTGTTGGCACAACCACACTGTTCTTTCGGCTTAATATTTAACACAGCTGTTCTTAAAAAAAAACAAACCCACCATTGTTTACAGTTTTGACAGGCTTGTGTTCACCAATATAAACTGCATTCTAGTCTTAAAACTGTTTCATTTTATTGCATGTCTTAGGGGCTTACATTCTAGTCACTTTATTGATAAATGAAAGAGCAACCTGCTTCTCTTGCAACATGGCCAAATTTGATATTTCATTTTCCTAATACTTTTCTTCCAAATACCGTATCTATTGTTGCTTGAAAACACTTCTTGACCCATTTTTAAAATCTATAATTTTAGGAGGCAGTAACAAGGTGGATCTTTAACATTTTGCTGTAACTGAACCCACTTCACTGATGTTTGTTTTTTAACAGTTGAATGATATTTACTAAAAACCTTTTCTATATAAAAACTTTACTTCTCCTATTAAGATCAGCTTTTTTCCTAGTATAGAAAGTAACAAGACAACTGAATTTGTAATTTATATTATAACTTATTTTTTATTAAACAGAATTGACCAAGAGCTTGATGGGAAACAAGAACAGAAAAGTGAACAGTAAGTTTGGAGTCCAGACAAGACGGAAGACTGTGCAGGTGGAATGATCTGTTTTTTGTTTTTGCATTTACAATGCATTCATTATCCTTTATTATGTAACCTGTTATAAAAGGTGCCTTGATATATCTCTGGACTTGTACACAAAGGACTGTTCTCTAAAGTATTGGTTTGCAAATCTTGGGTTTAATTCTTGACTTTAATAGCTACTTTACCATGTAATCATTTTATACTGTTAAATGTCAAAGAACCATATGTTTATAGGAGGCATTCTTGCAATTATCTAAATGATGCATGTTCTTCAGTAAAATATTTATATACCTAAATGTTAAAGGAAAGAGATAATATATTTTTATGACTCTTTGAGCAATATTTTATAATGTTTGCTTGCAGAATGAATTCTTTTGCAAGTAGACAAGGCCATAAATGTGCGCTGTCATTATTTTGTAAAGTGCATGATGAATGTTTTTTGCTGTAAATAGTTAATACATTTCCTGAGTGATTTAGAAACCTAATGATTTTTAGATGCTGGTGTTCACTTAGTGCAGTTGTCTCATAAATGTGAAGATAATCATTTTTGTTCCTGTATCTAATACAAGTAGAACTCATTTACACAGCCAGAATGATCTTGAGCTTTGGTGTCTTTGTTTTTCTTCAAAATACAGAATTGTGGCTCTGTGAATTTCAGCTTATTGGCTACTACCTTTTGGCCTAGTTAAGCCATATTGGGGAACTAAATAGTTCAAATGACTAATAGCATAATGAGCTTTTCATCATTAGGTCACTAGTTTAAATTCTGCTCAGGTGTTTAGTAGATAAAAGCTGTCTAGTCAGTGATCAGTGTGAAAGGAGCTCAGTCCTGTTACTTTTGGATGAGTGTCAGTTGGCACTAACTGAAACTGTGTTAAGTTTCAGCAGACACGCACAGAATTGCATGGGCATGGAGTTGAACTGTCCTTTCAACCATAAAAGTTATCCACTCAGGTCAAGATTGAAGTATCCTGGAGAGAAGGTGTGGAAAATCTTGCATTGCCTTTACTTTGTAGATGGAGATCTTCCATGTCCAGTGCTATATGGCACTTTCCATAAGCACTAAATTCACTTTAAAGAATGTAATGAGTCTGGTTTTTGCTGTGGTTATTCAAGATGTATCCACAAGTTTTCACTTGGTATTCTTGGGCACATAAATTGACTTTTGTAGGTTCTGTTAGCATAGCTAAATTGTACTATGTTCTGGGTGAATCATGTAATGAAAATGTCAATCATGCCTATTTTGCCTATTGGTATGTGCAAATAAATCCATTCAGAAGTTAAACATTTAAGTGACATTGTAACAAGCATTAAATATTTACACTTTTTTTTTTACTGCAGTGCTCACTACTTTTGTCTTAATCATAATCAGAAATCCCCATCTGATATTATTCCACACTTCTAAACTGCGTATTCTTCGAAACAGTAGTAGTATCACAGTTCTTACACACAATCAAAATAAATCTGGTATACTTACAAAAGTAAGGTACATTTCAACTGGATGGTTACTTATCAGTGAGGTATAACGCTCATAGGGTAATCATACAACCGGGATTTACTAACCTTTGGATCCTTGCAGGCTCCTCAATGTCTCTAATCAACTATGCATCGGTGCAGTACTAGCTAATTCTGATGCCGGATCAGGCCAGTAGTCTGCATCTGAACTTAACAGATCTATTTAACACACATGCTTCAGAGGAATCCGTCTCAAGGCATACATATTTTGGTTAGGTCAGCATCTGTCTCCATCAGCAGTTTGTGCAAATTAATATGCTGTGTCTTCTGCCTAAATAGGCAACCTTATTTTGAAGTTGCCCTGTATGCATTTTTATAAGGCTTCTATTTTGGTCTGAAAGCAAAGAACCTAAATGAAGATACTTTCTTTGGGAGCTAGGACCTGATGGATGACCTTGAGCAAGTTACTTCATTGCCTTAACTCCATTTCCCCACTTGTAAAAGGGATATATTGATACTCACCTTTTTTTGTAAAGCATTTTGAGATCTACAAATGAAAACAGCTACGTAAGTCCTAGGTCTTTTCACTTCTATTCCTCGTTCTATATATCAAGTTATATCAACTCCGGCTTACTGGCTGAAACCTTCCCCAGCCTGGCAAATAAAAATCCAAGACTGGCTAAGTGCAAGGTGTGCGCATGCATGCATGCAAGCAAATCTGGAAATCTTCTATTTCATTTTCAGGCCTTAAAGCTGAATAGATTTAGGTCTCTAAAAGCCTAGAGACAAAGGGATCGCCATCTCACTTCAGATTTTTTGTTCAGATAAAGATGACTTCTACCAAAAGCAGTTCTTCTAGAAGTAGGGTCTGACAGTTGACTTGCATTGATATAGTGTGATACAGTTAAATCAATATCTCATATTATTGAAATATGTCGTTTGTTGTATATTTAGTGGAGAACACAATAGCTAAAGATATTTCAAATGGAAAACAGTAGAATTTCTACTAGCTATAGACATTCTTTCTGCATCTTCCTCATTGCTTCCTTTAACCCCATACTTCTTTTCCTCTTACCTCCTACAAAAGTTGCATGCCAAGAATCTTAAACAGTACATATGTTGTGTAGAAAACCTAGTTTATACTGTATTTTGTACTTGACCAAATGTTCAGTCATTTTAAAGGTGACTTCCAAAGGGTGGGAAGGTTTGTACCTTTCTGCTGCTTTATTGTATGATCAAAGGAAGTCTGAGTCTGTTTTTTTTTTCCCCCTGCTTGCTTTTTTCACGTTTTAAAAAAATCAAGTTTTGTCTATGCAGTTTTTCTGACCGAATAGCTAAACTGGAGCATTATTTGATTTATGATAGCAGAGATGCAAAGGAAGTAAAACGTGTTTAGGTGTTGAAAAATGAGTTCTATGCAATCCAAATAAAATTTTCTCCTCAATTGAACTCAGATGCCTAACAAATTGCATGAGTGTCTTTTAAGACTCAGACCTCCCTCGCCACACCACACTTAAGGATTTAGCATTCCCAATCTGGGACTTCTCTGAGAATCCCAGCAAAAACCAGGAAGCAAAGACTAGATACAGATTTTTTTTAAAAAATATGCTGCCTGTTAAACTTCATGCACCAGGCACAAGTGAAGGATAATAAACATGCTTCTCTGAAGGCTACATTTGAGACTTCAATTGTAGCTGCACGAGGTCCCTAACAAGGTTGAATTTTCAACTTCAGCTCTGCATTACTTGATGAATGAGTACTTGATTCTCAATCTTAATGTTGCATTAATATTTATTGTAAAATGTATACACACACTGAACCATAGGCACTTGCTATCTCTCTCTAAGCTTGTGTATAAATAGAAATGGTCATTTTCATAATCCTACTGCCTTCTAAAGCAGCACAGCTTTGGTGGGGAGAGGGATAGCTCAGTGGTTTGAGCATTGACCTGTTAAGACCAGGGTTGTGAGTTCAGTCCTTGAGGGGGCCACCTAAGGATCTGGGGCAAAAATCAGTATGTGGTCCTGCTAGAGAAGGCAGGTGGCTGGACTCAATGACCTTTCAAGGTCCCTTCCAGTTCTAGGAGATTGGTATATCTCCAATTATTTATTTTATTTTTCCTGCTGTGGAGAATCTTTCTTCCTGGTTTCAGTCTCCCCCCCCCCTTCCCCTATTTTTAATGGTGAAGTATTCATGTGCATGTTTTTAAAAAGCTATTTTAAATGAATTCTGGGACTTGCTCAAACATTGTAAATGGGTATTATACTCAAAACCAAATTGTGCTGTATTGCAATGATTCCAAAGGCTACATTTACAAACAGATATTTAAAAAAAAAAAAAAAATCACATCACATAGTAAGTGCTCTAAGCTGCTATTGTCTGATGTAGAGAAAATGCAGCTCAACATTGGAACACAAAGGCAGTTTCAAGGAAGAACTTGTTTAATTTCAATTGCCAGATTTCTTTTAAAATCCAAAGACTTTTGCGATCAGTACTTCAAATAAAACACTAACTTGATACATTTCAGTGGTAAGCTGTAAATACAAGTCTCAACTAATTTCCCAGCATCTGGATCAGTCTGAAGTGTCAACAAAATGCTGGGACAGCAGCATCAATAACAGTAGGCAGATGTCAAACAATTCTGATTGTTTCAAACTTTTATATATTCTCAATTTGAAAAGAATTGACATCTCTCAGTGATGGAATTAAAAGATAATAATGACCAACTTTGGAAAGTCATAATCTCTATTTAAAAACAGGAAAGAGTTATAGCTAAGACTTCAACTTTCATTTTGAACCAGCATTCCCACCCACTTTACACTGTCCCATGCTTTACTGACAGGAGACTTGGATTTGTGTTCTCTTGTAATGTGAATTTTACTTTCAGCAGGAGATGCAGGAATACTTTTCTATGGTGTGGTTTCTGAGTTCAGTCAAGAGGCAAATAAAGAGGCATTGCAGTCATCATATAACTTGGGCTGACATGCTCAGTGAGTTTTGGAATATAAACCATGTGGTAGTAAAATGTCAGCAACTTCATATTGGCAGCAAAATAGTTCAAGTGGAGGTGATCTTATTTGGGCTGATGGCCCAGGGTGGTGGATACAAGATGTTTGTAGATTTGTGTTTACAATAGGTAAAATTTTCAAAAGTGACTTAAAGTAGGAGTTTGTATTTAAAAATAAATGGGTTTTTGGCTTCTATGTCATCTGGACCTTTCTGAAAAATTTACTCAGTATGGTAAGCACGGGTTTGTAGCTGATATTCCATTGGAAGTACAGTAGTACTAATGTATGATGGCTAGGTGTAAAGATGTTGGCTATGCTAAGAGTTAGCACTGAGACACAGCCAAAGTTAGTCAATCTGAAACCCCAATCATGAAGCACAAGGGTTTTTAAAATGTTCCCTTTTAAATCTGGAATTTACTGGTTTTCAAACACTTACTTTAAAAATTTTTAAAGTAACACTATAAGTAACTTTTATATTCACAGCCTTAAACCTCTTCTTGATATATTTTCTCATCTGTGACTTGCCTTTGTTTTCAGTGATCAAGGGAAAGAGATGGTATCTTCTGTGGAATTATCTATTGCAGACTACATTCTAGACAGTAAATTAGTAAATCACTGTCCATTGCTTGCTGCGGTTGAACAAATGTCAGCAAACCTGTCTGTGCTGACTGAGCATCACGGACGTCATAAGATTAGTGATGCGTTGACAAATTTTGAAATTTTTTGCTTTAGACTTTTTTTAAACTTTGTAAAGGTTTAGTTTTCATAAGGACTAAGTGAGTAAGACAGATTTAGAATTAATAGCATTTTTAGATGATTATCCAAAAAACTCTGTCTCCACAAAGTATAAAAGTTCTCATTTGCCAAATGTTTTCGCCAGTTCATCTCCAATTTGCTGGAAAATTCTCTAGTGAGAAATAGCATAAGAGATTTAAATAGGATTTCTAGGAAGCAAAAGGGGGGTGGGTGGGAGAAGTGATTTAAACCAGGTCAGTTTAGGCTTTATGAAGTCACAACAACAGATTCTTGCTCAAGGATATAACTTTTCTTCAATTTCAGATTAACATTTCTGTATTCTTTGTGGATGGAACTTCAGCATTTATATTCTGCTGTTAGAAAATGGCTTAACTGCAGTCTGTCAGGAACACAAATTGTTTGTAAAATGCTTTGAAGATTAAAAGTATGAGACTTCCTAATCCCCTTTAGAGGGGTGACCAGTAAGCAGTTGGCAGTTAGTATGTTTTTACAGATGTTTTATAAAGTTCCAATGAGAACACCAGTACTGAATTATCCATGTGGATGCAGGTCATTTTCTGGACGTTTTTAGTTCTATCAACAAATCCTAGGAGCTTTCTGAAGAACTATGCTTCCATCTGTTATATTGTGGTTCGGTATCTTTTTAAAAACTCATTTTCCTCAGAGGAACATTCACATTTAAGGATGAATTTCTCTCAGCATGAACAACAAGATAGGAATTTTGCCCCTTTCTAAAACTTAAGAGTTCTAGATTGTGCTAAAAGGTTTCCATTGACATGAATCCTCAGGACAATATAAGCAAATGGCAACACGCTTGCTTAAGCTGAGCAAAATTTTGGGTCAACACATTTTGCAAATTTTGAGTTGAATTTGACGAAGTGCTTTGGCTAGGAAACAACAAAAAATCTGCAAGTCAATGCGATGTGTTTTTGTGTTTTAAAAAAAGTTCTGAAATTTCCTTCGTTTATTTTAAAAAGAACAAACTTAACTCAAAATAAAAAAAAAAAAAAATTGGGTTGAATTGCATGAAATACTTTGTTCTACCCAGATTTTTTTCAGAACTACCAGTGAGCTGAAAAATTAATTAGCACAGCTCTAGAAATTGCACCTAAAAAATAAGAGTGCAGTATTTTGTAGTGTGTATATACTCTGTCAAGTTGCTTCCTTTTCTCTCATTGTTGAGAGACAGCATTATGGCCAAAAAGGGAATAGCTTCCACTCCGGTGAAATAAAATTCTCTACTTCAAAATCTCACAATTCAGTTAGAGTACTAATGGGTTTTGTGTACCAGTATTATGAGCCATCCTGATTCTTCAATACTGAAACTATTAGTGTGCACTTAGACAGCATTAATGTTGTCTTGTCAGAGAGACTTACTATTACATACTGTGTGGTTGGCCTATATTTTCTATAATTTTTTGGGTAAATATCTAGAGTAAGCATTCATAGAAGAAATTCTGATGTTTCAGCCAATGCTGTTGTGCAACTAATTCGGGAAGGGAATGACTGAGGAGCTTCTGCTGTATTCTAATCTAAAGCACCTTTTTGAGTGAAGGAAGCCCAAGACATGGGGTTAAACTGGTCTGAACATTAGATATGTTTTGAAGTGTGGAGTCATTTCACATTGAGATCCATTTTGTTAAAGGATGGAATGTCTGTTACATCTGAGCCTTTATGCTTTTCAGGGCAGGGACCACGTGCCTGTACAATGCTTAGTAAAATGAGGGTATTCATTGGAGCCTCCGGGCACTACTGCAATATAATCATTAAATAACATTCACCTCTACAAAAGCATATGTGGAAAGCGTCTGACAGTTGAAAGTTTATGCATTGCTCAGATGCTGTAATGTTGCCTGAATTACTGAGTCTCCAATACTTAATCCTAACTTTCTAGATTCTGAATTAGTTACAAAGGCAACACCTTCATCTGGAGTGCAAGTCTTAAATGACCACCACTGCTCCTCACAGAAGTAACTGTACTATTTCTCTTCTGCCCCTTCAATTTAAACTGGTTTGAGGAAAGTACTCTTTTTCACCTACCTCTGAATGTACTGAGCTCCTTCCTTTTCAAATGAAGTAATATTCTTCCCTATTTTCTTAACTTTACAAGTTGTCGTCATGGAGTAATGTGAGAAATACTTGTATTTCTGAACATGTCATCTAGCACTTGTTGGAAACTGAGTCTTGTATTTTTAATTAGCTAAAATAACAGGTTAAATGTGGAAAATTCAATAAATACTTTTTTTTGAAAAATACTTGTCTAAAAGTTCTCCTGATTTAAGCTCCTGATTGAAGAATAGTGTTAGCCTGGTGGTTTCACATCTATCTGCAAAGCAAAAGTCCCTACACCAGAAAGCCACTATCTAAAGCTATGATTCTGAGATTGAGCAGCTACTTGCAGCTTGGGAGCCTCAATGTGTCTTTCAGCTCTCTGCAGCACGATAGTAAAATATTGTGTAATTTAATTATTAGTCGGGATGCTTTTACTACAGTAACCAATTGTATTTGATAAAATACTTGGTCAGTCATTATATATACACACACACAATTTCCCCATCATATTATTTAAATATGAATGTACAGTAAATGAAACAACGAATTCACACTACTGTGGCTCTTTGGGGTAATGTTAATTGCTAATTTGGCTCCTGAACCACTGAGGTCTTCCTGATCTAAAGCCAATGTATAGAGGGCGGAGATCAACATTCACTTGTGCTTTTTAATGTTTTGAAGACATCTTGTTAGTATCACTGTAATCAGATTATAATTTGAGGATTTTCAGCCTGGCCTTTTTGGGAGAAGTGCATTTTTCAAACAGTATTTGGAAGAAAGGGATAGAAATATGATGAAATAGGTTGCTTATGGTTACATCAAAAGGGGCTTGAAGAGGGAAATAAAACTAAGAATTTGGGTAGTTTCAGATCTTGAGCAGAGCACAAGTGGTGGAAGGAGGATACAGGAGCAAAGCTGTGCAGGCCCTTAAAGGCCAGACAAAGAGTTTACTTTTTTGTAGAATTGGAGGCAGAAGCAGACAAAGCAAAGTATGCATTGTTCTGGCAGCATTTTAGACTAACTGAAGAGTGGGTAAGCCTAGAGCAAAACTTTGCCCTTGTCAAAAAATATTTAACCTTAAATTGATTCCTTTATCAATAAAACTTTTACTAGCTAAAATGAAATGAGCACTTTTTAAATCTGCACCAGTCTTCATCAGGCTAGAATATCTTGTTAGTGCACTTTAGTGAGAGTTTGGGAACTGGTTATCATGAATATATTGTGAGGAACAAATACAAATGTCTGTCTGCACAGTGATTATAAATGCACTGGTGCTGACAGGACAATGCACTACAGAGACTATTAGCAGTGAGAAGGGAAGTGAAGAGCACTGAGCCTTCTTACAAGCCCCGTATTGATCATATTAAAAGAAAATGTGCATACATGTATTTATTCAAGTGGCTCCTCCATCTTTCAGCTGCACTTCCAAATCCTCTTTTTCCCCCCTGCTATGGTATTCAGTTTTGTAAAGCATATAGCACTCTAACCCTTCAGCTTGAGTGGGGCTGAGACACCTTCAGGCTTAATGATGCTGTGCCAGTGCGAGTATAGTGTAAAATATCATGTCACAAAGTCTCCCAGGGCTTGGGACTAGCATGGGCCACCTTCTCTATTACTTGTTTTTAGAGGCCAGGGCTGCCTGATGAGCTCTTGGGACTATGTCCCTCCCTCCCCTCCGCTAATTTACAAGGCTCACTTGTACCCTGTTCAAGTTGGAGCTGCCGGAAGGCGGGCAAAAGCCCAGTACCAACATTTAGAGTTCGCCGCCGCAGAGTCCGTCCTTTGCCTGCGAACTTCACCCGGGTTCTACTGCCCTGGGCTGGGCCCCGGCCCGCCCCTCTCCCATTCGCCCAGCAGGGCAGGGCACGAGATAACGGGGGCGCTGGATATCACAGGCGGCGCTGCGCGGCCCGTTGTGCCTCTTCCTCCGCCCCACGGGAAGAGAACCGGCCCTGCCTGCAGACTCAGCCTCGCCCTACGCTCGGTAACCCCTGGGCGGGCTCAGGATCACGCACGGGGGCTTAGGCCGAGCCCCGACCCAACCCGCCCCGCGCCCCAAGGAGACGGCCCCGTGGCCCATTCCCCAGCGGTACCCAGCAAGCCGCGGGCTCCGGAAAGTGCAGGTAGGGGCCGTCTGACCTGCGGCTTTTTCGAGCTTCCGGTTCCGGTTCACTTCCTCTGTTTCCGGGTTAGAGGTGTGAGGTCGTTCAGCTGTTGCGGACGGTTAGAGCGGGAGAGGGAAGGAGCCGCTACCGCCCTGGGAGGGATTTACCCCCAGCAGGTGCGTCCCGCCACCGGGCAGGAAGCGGTGAAGGGGGAGGGGATCTGTGAGACAGGACTTGGCAGAGCCGAGCCGAGTCTCGTCCTCTGGGCGCGGGCTGGGCGCTGTGCTTGTGGCCAAGCTGGAGAATCCAGGGGAGAGCAAGGGAAAGGTGGTCTCGGGAGAGGTGCGGACCTTGCTTTGGCTAGTCTTGGGAGGAGACGTCTTAGGGAGAGGAAGGGGGGCTCATAGTCTTCAGATATGTTAGTCTAGGGGTCAGTTCTTCTCCATGTCGGCTGAAAGCGTGACAAGAAGTAACAGGCTCATTCTGGAGCAAGGGAGGTTTATGTTAAATATTAGGGAAAAGCTTTCTCACTGTAAGAGTATTTAAGGCAGGGACGGGCAAACGTTTTGGCCTAAGGGCCGCATCGGGTTTCATAAATTGTAGGGCTGGTTAGGGGAGGGGGTTGTGGCCCGGCCCCCATCTCCTATCTGCCCCCCCCTTCTGCCCTGGGACTCCTACCCCATCCAACTTCCTCTGTCCCCTGACTGCCCCCGGAATCCCTGCCCCTGATTGCCCCCCCCCCCTCCTCCCCATCCAATCCTTCCCCCTTCTTAACTGCCCCCCTGGGATCCCTGCCCCTATTCAACCCCCGTTCTCCCCTGATCACCGCCCCTAAGTCCCCTGCCATCTAGCCAAACCTGCCTGCTCCCCACCTCCTTACTATGCTTCCTGGAGTGCTGGCGGTGCTGCAGCCGCACTGCCCGGCTGGAGTCACGCCGCCGCCGCCACCACGCAGCAGAGAGCGCCGGATCAGGCCAGGGTCTGCAGTTGCGCTGCCCTAAGAGCTCACAGTCCTGCTGTCCAGAGCATCGTGCCGGTGGTGGAGCGAGCAAGCTAGCTGAGGCTGTCGGGGGGGAGGGGCTGGGGGCCAGCCTCCCGGACCAGGAGCTCAGGGGCCAGGCAGGATGGTCCGGCAGGCTGTAGTTTGCCCACCTCTGATTTAAGGTCTGGCGCACGCTTCCAAGGGAGGTTCTGGAATCCCCATCAGAATTAGGGAACAGGTTGGACAAACGCTTGTCAGGATGGGCTAGGTTTACTTGGTCCTGCCTCAACTCGGGGGCCGCATTATCTAATCTCTCAAAGCCACCCATTTTGATGACCGAAGTGCAGTGATTCTTGTGAGGAGGAAGGAATCTGCCTCCAACACTACACCAATCCCTTGACATTAGTCCCTTTTGCCAGATTTTCTCTTCTTTTTTGTCCTGTGCAATGTCCTGTTTGCTTGGCGCTGAGCTTTGCCTAATGAGAGAAACAAAATATACATGTTATGTTAAGGTTGTAGCAAGTGCTCCTTGTTCACTTTGTAACCTACATTAATGCTGTTAAAAGACTAGCTCTTTATATTGCTTATAAGGCTAAAAATGGGGTGACCATAACCCAACAGCTAACTATTTGCTGTTAGGAAGAACTTTGATTGTCATGGTTGTTATTGGGGTGCCAAATTTTCCTCTAAAAATCTTGTTCAGGCCAGTACTCTTTTCCTGGGTAATGGGTATAAGATTTCAGTCTCTGATGCTGTTCACTGATTCTGTAAGACAATTTGTTTGTTTGTTTGTTTGTTTTTGAGTAAAGACTTCTGTATTAAAAATACTCATCATTAATTCCAACAGTAAACAAATAAAGTATTTCTTAAAATAAAAAAGCAGCATCTTGATATCCTTTGTAGGTAACTCATAAGTTTTTTTTCAGAGCTGGGCTGCTGATGATGGATGAGGCAAGGTGCTCAAAAACTTGTTATGTTAAATCAGCCATAAAGTTCTGTTGAAAATTTGAAGGTGGTGAGAATTTGAGCAAACAGGTATTGGAAAAAATCTGCATAAAGGAACTGGTGAAATATAATTAAATACTTACCCAAAGTAAGAATTAATAATATTGAAAAACATTCTGAAAGGAAGATATAGAGTAGCATTAAATTCCTAATTTGTCTGTTCAGTCATTGTTTTTTCTTCCATCGTGTAATGCAAAATTTGACAACTTATAGCTAATATTTTTTTAATAGCAAAGAATTAAGCTGTATCCAGTTTGACATCAAAGACATTCTGCTTGGTATGTATTGTATGGTCATTTTTTCCTCTATGTTGTTGCTTTTGATTATTTTTTTTCTGTTCAGAATTCCACTACATAGCTCAGTAATTGTCATATTGGATTTTCTAGGCCTTCAATGAAAGCGTGAGACGTATTGGCGGTTTCATAGCTGTGGATGATCTCGTCTTTATAAACCATGGCGTATCAACTGTATAGAAACACCACATTGGGAAACAGCCTTCAGGAGAGCTTGGATGAGCTCATACAGGTGGGACACAAGTAGCTTAATGTGAAGTGTGATTGAGCAGTGAGCTAATAGTTTAACTAAATTTCCAAACTACTCAGCTAGACAGTGTTAAGTACTAAAAGCCCTGAATTTCAAATGCAGGTATGTGACTCTTTTTTCTGTAGCTGATTACTTGAAAAGTCGAACTGTCATATGAAGTTAAAAGTAAAAATTAAAACTGCCGTTTAGCATTTCATTGAAATATGGACACAAGTTTCTCACTTGAGTACTTGGGTTGAAGAAAAGCATCTTATGCAGATGAAGTGGCCACCTTTTATGTATCCTAGTAAATGAACATCTGACCTACAACTTGAAACTACCTATTTGATGTTGCTATTCCAGTCATCCATGATGAATACTTAGCACACGTGGTTTTCCCCAGTATCTTTAATGTAACAAAAACCTCTAAAATAGCAAACTTGGAATAGGGAACTATAGCCAATGGGAGCTTCAGGAGAGGTACTCACAAGCAAGGGCAGTGCGCAGAGCCCTCTGC
>NC_133777.1:54626518-54748607 GCF_003597395.2 Chelonoidis abingdonii
CCCGGGAGGGACGTGGTGCCAGCTGCTTCCCAGAACAGTGGCATTTCTGCTACCCTGGAGCTGCTCCAGGTAAACAGGGCCAGGCCAGAGCCCGCATCCCGAACTGCTCCTGCACTCCATATCCCAGCTCCCTGGCCTGAGCCCACTGCTGCACTCTGCACCCCCTCCTGCACCTCAGCCCCCTTCCCTGAGCCCCCTCATACACCCCTTCTCTGCCCCAACCCCTTGCCCTGAGCCCCTTCCTGCACACTGCACCCCCCCCCCACACACACACACCCTCAACTCCCTCCCGCACCCCAACGCTCTGCTCCAGCTCTCTGGCAGCTGCAGGGACGTGGTGCCATCTGCTTCTAGGAGCAGTGCAGGACCTGCAGTGCCACAGGGGTGGCAATCCTGAGGGCTGGATCCAAAGCTCTGAGGGGCCAGATCTGGCCCACGGACCGTAGTTTTCCCGCCCCTGGTCCAGAGTGAATTGACAGTTTTGATGTATTGAAATCTGATGTTAATCCCTAGTCGTGTATGTCGTCGAGGAGGCTGCAGGCCATGGATGCAAAGACCATTCAAATGTGGGAATTACTTCACGTTTTCTGGAAAATTCTCTCTGCATGTTGGTCACATTTGTCTCCTCCACAGAGTTACAAAAACTAACAAATTTCACCTTATTCCATTTTCCTCATTAAATATAAAGTCGTAAATATATCTTTCCAATGAAGCTACTACAAAAGCTAATCTACATCTTGAGGTTTGTTACATGAAAGCTTTGCACTGATAGTCCATTTTCATGCATTTTTGAGTCAGTTATAAAGTTCAATTTTATTTTTTTTTAAACCATAGTCTCAGCAGATCACCCCTCAACTTGCCCTTCAAGTGCTACTTCAGTTTGACAAGGCTATAAATTCAGCATTGGCACAACGGGTTAGGAACAGAGTCAATTTCAGGGTAAGTGCACTAAATACTAAAGTCCCCATCTAACTGGTACTCTTCATCAGTGTTCAGACACTGCATTGAGAACTATAGGCTTGTTATCTCTGTCTGCTATAGATGGAAACAAGTCTTTTAAGAACCCACTTTATTTCTAAAAATAATACTGTTGTGTTACTCCACGTGTGCTATCTGTAGCACTTGAACTAGATTCCTGCTTGTTTACATAGTCATAATAGGTTGGCTGTCTGCAGGCTGTTTGAGTTTCCTGTAGTTGTTGCAATTCTTCCATGGAATCTTGCAAGATATACAGCAGCCAGAAAATTGACAGGGATTTAGAAGAAAGGTAGTGGAAAGTGAGGTCCTGCCAGCTCTACATGAAATTAATTGCTGGTATTCCAAAATGCTCTAAAGATAATTCGTTCTTCCTAAATCACTAGTGTAAAACTGCAATCAGAGGCAAAAATAGCTAGGAAAATATGCATAACGGGATAGGTGACTGCATAACATTTTAATCATTTAAACACTTCAGAGAGGGAGTGCTCAGTCACCCTCTTCCATGCATCCCTTCTTGCTTAGTTTAATTGTTTTGCACATATGGCTTGAACAACTAGCTAATGTTGCCTATAATGGTAAGGCATTCGACTGCAAGGTCTGAATTATGAATGCCAAATAGAGATTTTGGGTTTCTGTTGTGGGCATTTTCATTTCTGGTTGAGCTCAGTATTTGGGATGCAGATAGTTTGTAAATTCCTTGACACAATGCACAGAAATGAGGTTGAATGAACTACTTTATTTCATGTGAGTGATTCATTGAATACCAGAATAGCCTGGTGTTTCAGCAGTGAAATTTGCAAGAATATTTCACTTTCTTATTGCCTGAGAAAACCAGTTAGCAGCAGCATGTGCTACTCCTGGGGAAATTCTGTGCATGCTCAGAATTTACCCTTCTCCACCCCCACCCCTACCCTGCAGATTTCTTTGCTTCCCTGCAGAAAATGCCTTTCTGACAGGAAAGCAAAGGGAAGCCACAAAAGCGAACATGTGACCTTCCCCAGCAGTATGTTTTGGGTACCAGGGCAGCTGCCAGAGAGGTAAATCAGTGTAGGGCAGGACTGGGGAAGACCCAGCTGGTGGCTGCTGCCCTGCACTGGGCTCAGCTGCTAGTCCTGGCTGGACTGGGGAGGACAGTACTTCCTCTTCCCCTGCATGACATCAGGGTCGGGTCAGACTTAGCCCCAGATTTCTCCCTCAGACCCTCCCACCAAGCCTCCTCCCCCTGCACTGAGAACCCCCCCGATGAGCTCCACCTGGACCACACCAGCAAGCCACCCACACCCAGAGCCCTATGCCACTGAGCCCCAACTAGCTGCACCTGAATCCCCACCCCACTGAACCCTACTCCCCCTGTACCATCTGAATCAGCAACTCGGATCCACACCCCACTGAGCCCCATTCCTCCAACATCTGGATCCCCCATTGAGTCCCTGACACCCAGACTCCCCTGCTGAGCTCTATCACACCCAGAGTGTCCCCTTTCCCCCGCCGCCCAAACCACCTTTACCTGGACCCCACTTCAGAGTCCCATTACCAACAAGCCCCTGTGCATCCAGCCTTGGAATAGGAGTAACAGTTAATGTCATGATAATACTATAACATGACTCCTACTCTCAAGTGCAGAAAACTATAAACCCATAATCTCTCCAACCACTGTCCTTTATCATTTTGATTAGGTCATGTTAAACTCATTGTACAAATTTTCTATCATCTGCCAAATAATATTTAGTAACTTTCATATTCTGCCTTTAAGATATTTTTGATATTCATTCTTCTCTTTTGAATACCCTGGAGCAAAGAAATGTTCATGTTTACTGAAATAGACTTTAGAAGTGAAACAATTTCTCAAATGTAAATCTGAATTTGATTTTCAGAGAAGGTCCAGCATCACAAATGAACCCATTTAAATCCAGAAACACTGGTTGAATTAACGGATGTATAGCATGTGTTTTAAATGAAAATAAAAATCTTTCATACACTGAATCTAAATCAGCAAGTAGCCTCAAGTAAAAGTCATCTGAGATGAGCTGTACATGAATTATGTGTTTTTGACTTAGTAAATGGTATAAAATATATAAGAATATACAAAAAAGTAACAAAAATACACCCCTACCTCAATATAATGCTATCCTCGGGAGCCAAAAAATCTTACCGCATTATAGGTGAAACTGTGTTATATCGAACTTGCTTTGATCCACCGGACTGCGCAGCCACCCCCTCTCTTCCCCCCCAGACCACTGCTTTACCACGTTATATCTGAATTTGTGTTGTATTGGGTCGTGAGATATTGAGGTAGAGGTGTAATCATCAATTTCCATCTCGGGTCACGTAGCTCTACTTCTCTGTGCGTGATTCCCCCATCCCATCATTCATCCTATCAATGTTAACACTTTTTACTAGTGGCTCTCAACCTTTCCAGACTACTGTTCCCCTTTCAAAAGTCTTTGTCTTGCGTACCTCAAGTGTCACCCCACTTAAAAACTTCTTGCTTACAAAATCAGACACAAAAATACAAAAGTGTCACAGCACACAATAACTGACAAATTGCTTACTTTCTCATTTTTACCATTTAATTCTGAAATAAGTATAATATTTATATTCCAATTGATTTACATTTCACTGTATAGTATATAGTGCAGTAGAAACAAGTCATTGTCTGTATGAAATTTTAGTTTGTACTGACTTTGCTAGTGCTTTTTATGTAGCCTGTTGTAAAACTAGGCAAATATCTAGATGAGATGATATACCCCCTGGAAGACCTCTGTGTACCCCTAGGAATACTTGTACCCCTGGCAGAAACCACTAACTTATACTACTGTGGTATTCAGAAAGTCAACAGGAGAACAGTGTGACTGTTTTTATCACCCAGAACTTTAATCCCGTTTGAAGGATTCAGGAAGTGAAAGGCTTATAAATGACCCATAATCTCCTCTTTACATAAATCTTGCTGATGAAGCCTATGACCTCATTCTTCATGTACTTTGGAAAACTCATAACCATTTCAGAAGGTTGGCTGTTTTGTACGATATTCTTCCTTACTTGCATAATGTTCTTGTATGAACCTGGTGATTTCTACCACTTGGGGGCACTCAAATTACACAATTTTCCTCAGATTTGCTTAAATCTATGTTTCTTAGATTTTATGCTTGCATGTTCTGGCTCACAGCGTAATAAAAGAAGCACATCCAATCTGGTTATAAATACAAAAGCACCTACTTTAAATTAATGACTATCAGTAAACTTTTAAACTATTTTTAGAAGCAGACAAGATGACAATTTTTCAAATGTTAAGACTTCTTTAGCTATAGTTACTAGAATAACTTTATTTCTGTTACTGTACTGGAGATCTTTTGAAAATAGTTTTTTGTTACATCTTTCTTTTAAAGGGCTCTCTGAATACGTACAGATTCTGTGATAATGTGTGGACTTTTGTACTGAATGATGTTGAATTTAGAGAGGTAACTGAACTCGTGAAAGTGGATAAAGTGAAAATTGTTGCATGTGACGGAAAAAGTAAGTATAGTTCTGAACCATAGTATAAATATTAGGTTAACACAGATCAGACTTGAACGATATTATGAAATACACTTTGTGCAGCCAGAGTTCTTAAATAGTGTGTGATTGGAGCTATCTTCTACCTGTGGTTACATCCTACATAACTCAGACTAAAACAGGAGTGCACAACCCTCCTGCACACATGCAGAAATTAGATGATTAATTCAGATGAGCAAATTATAAGTGTGTTCTGCATTGCATTGTCTTATTTAAAGCTGCTTTTTTAGTGGTGAATGAATAAGCATAAATATGCTTGTGGCAAGCCAAAGTATTACCGAAGATAAATGTAACTAGGCCTCAATGGTCACTAGTTACTAAATTATATAAAACAATTACAGTAACAAGATTGGAATGACTTCTTCTGGTTATCAAAATGCCACTATGAAATATTGAAGGTCTAATCCAAAGGATGAAAAGTGCCACTGTTTGTTCAGCAGCAATAAGTAACTAATAAGAGCATTGTTGGAAGCCTCTGAAACATCACTTCCATTCTTAGGGGACTGAGGGCTGGTCTACGCTACAGGGGAAAATCGATCTTAGATACGCAACTTCAGCTACGTGAATAACGTAACTGAAGTTGAAGTATCTAAGATCAAATTACCGTCCTCACAGCGCGGGATCGATGTCTGCGGCTCCCTCTGTTGATTCCGCAACTCCGTTCGGGTTGGTGAAGTTCTGGAATCGATGTAAGCGCGTTTGGGGATCAGTATATCGCGTCTAGGTGAGATGCGATATATCGATCCCTGAGCAATCGATTGCTACCCACCGATACGGCGGGTGGTGAAGACATAGCCTGAGAGATCCCAGGATTTGAGAAATGTTGTCTTTTTAGTATTACAGACCAAGTCCTGTAATTTGCACTCCATGTCTTGACTGCCACATATGTACTGTCCGTGGAAGGTCATTAGCTCATACATTCTCTCTGCTTGTCTGACTTGTTTAGCCAAATGTTCTATTGAAATGCTTTACCAAAGACTAACCTTTTATAGTTTCTAGTTGCTTAAGATTCCTTTCTTAATACAGTAAAAGGAGGAAGTGAGAACAGAAAACCCTTTATAGTACATCCTTTTTTAAAAAGACGTGGTGTATGGAACTGATCCTTTAGGGCTCTCTGGCCTTGGCATTATTATAGTGATGTTTTTAGACTAATTGATTCTCAACAATTGATAAGTCATTCCATACAAGTACCTTGTCTGTAATGTTGGGCATCCATGTCACCTTGATTCACCTGTTTATTTCTTAAGATGTATTTATTGTAGCAGTTAAAGGAAAAGCTAATTTTCCATGTCTGAATAACTTCCATTTATAATGTCACAGTGTAAGTAACAGATTTGAAGACCATAGTACCATAAAGTTGCTGACAGTGTCTTTAGTATTTTTCAGCAAGTAGTAAGCTTCTTAAAATAAGGACTCTCCTATCCATTGTTGTCTTGTCTTGTAGTCAATAACTAGATTACTCATTTGTCCCATGGCACTAGGAGCAAGAGAGAGGTAATAGTAGCAAATATAGGAAATAGCTATATCAGCTGGCTGCCTTTTTCTTACAGAATACACTGTTGCTTGCGTGTTTAAGTAATTCAGCTTTATAAAGAACTCTTATGTCTACATGATATTTTAAATCTATGTTAAATGCACCTTTGCCTAGATTCGACAAAAGCCTGTATGTTGTCACTTACCAAACATCTGATAACCTATCTCTTGGACAGACTACGTGGCCTTCTAGCACTTGCATGCCCCAAGAGCATATCTTGTGAGCTGGCTGGAATCAAGTGTTTTAAGTATATTACTCTAATTTAGAGCAAACTTACTTCAGTTTTTAAAAATGGGGACCTTATAGCAAACCCTGTATGGGGACAGAGAATTTTTGTGTTCAGAGTTTTCATTACTGCTAACCAAGTAAAATAACATAATTACACCACACTTTCTTCCTGGCAATGAAAGAGGATACATATGGAAACAAAATTATCCAGGTGTGGCGCTGTTTCAGCTTTTATAATACGGACTCTAAATTGTTGTATTTTGAGGTTGGCAGGGAAACATTTACCAACATAGAGAATGTTAATTTTTTGTTAAGACGTTGCAAAGTTGAGTACGAGTTATCTGTACTTATTTATACACTTTCTTTCTTTTCTAGATACTGGTTCCAATACTGCAGAATGAATAGAAATGTGTTTTTTGTGCAACATTTTCTGTTAATATGCAGCACTTTCTGGAGAGGAGCATGGAAAAGGACTGTTCATAATTTATTCTAGTGATGCAGACATGCGTTAATCCATGCTAGAATGCATCGCAGAAAGGCAGTGAAAAGAAATATCTTTCTGTAGCATTACTTCAATTAACCTAAAAGGGCATGAAGAAAACAATGTTACTTTTTTTAAATGACAAAACAAATATTGTTGCCTTTTTTTGTTCAAAGTAATTTCTCTAATAAACTTTTATTTAAAATTTTCTAGAGAAGTGAGTGATAATTAGAAAGGTGTTTAGTGGAAACAACCTCCCTCACAGAATCACCCTAAGGCTTAGGCAAACTACTTTTGGAGTAGCGATGAGAAACACGATGTAGAGGCATACCGCTCTAGCTCACTGATACGAATGTGGCCCACATAACTGAAACAAACGGGGACGCTTGGTGGTGGTTAGTGTCTAAATAGTCTTGGAGTCTGACATACTGTCACCACTAGAAATGATTGCTATAAATGGGGTGGGGGCACATTAGCAATATGTTGTACACTTGCACTGCAATATGTTGTATTGTGCCTGAGTCTGCAGTAAAATCTTTCCATTTGTAGCATTGTTGGTTTACTGGAGTTGCAGTAAAAAACACTGCATTAACTCACGTATTAGAAAATGAGTGTCATGGGCTTAACCAGTGGAGTGAAAATGATTAAGTCCAGTCCCATGAAAACATTCTAAATTCTCAAATGTTAGGCATGTATAGAATTTCTTACTTATTTTATTCAAGCTCTGGTCTTTTATATTTGACTGAACACTTATTAAACTTCAGTACAGTGCTCTACTGAAATTATGTTAATGTTCAGCTATGAATTTTTTAAAAATCCTATTTAATACTCCATCACAAGCTTTAAAATTACTCTTCATGTGATTTGGATATGACAAACATAGGGATTTTTTTGTGCGTGAGGCAGGTCCTTTTGGAATCTGAAGTGTCACAATAGAAAAAGCTCTGGGAATAGTTGTGTAAGTTTATTCCCTCTAACTAACTAACTCTGCTGGATCTATAGGAAAATATTTTTAGAATGGGTAATTATGCCTTGTTTAGAGGCATTAAAACTTCCAGAGAACACATCTCCGATTAAACCAACTACAATATTTAAAAAAATTCTTTGTTGAATTTTGAACCAAAACTACTTTTATGCCTATGCTTAATAGTATATACTTTTTGTATTTATAATACAATTACTATCCCTCCTTATTCACCACTTGAGATCAGCTGTAGCTTTTTGGATTAGGCCATATAAGAAAAGGACATGGAAAGACAGTTCTAAAAAGTGGAATGACTTGTAATAGTGATCATGATAAAAATGACATACCATGTTAATTGCCATAGCAATGTAATTTCTACTAACTTGTGTAAAGGCTTATTTGAGGTTACAACAAAAACAACAACTTTGTGGCTATATATCTGTGCTTGTATCACAAACCAATTTTCAGCATATAGTACTAATCCTTCTAGTTCCTTGCCTGGAAACCTAAGCCTCAAACTGATGCTGTAGGTTCAGGCATGTGTAGTGCTTATACAAAATGGACATATGTAGACACACCTAGAATCATAGACTTTACGGTCAGAAGGGACCATTATGATCATCTAGTCTGACCTCCTGCACAATGCAGGCCACAGAATCTCACCCACCCAGTCCTGTATCAAACCGTGTCAGCCATTGAAGTCCTCAAATCATGGTTTAAAGACTTCAAGGTGCAGAGAACCTTCCAGCAAGTGACCCGTACGTACCCCACATTGCAGAGGAAGGTGAAAACCCCCCAGGGCTTCTGCCAATCTGCCCTGGAGGAAAATTCCTTCCTGACTCCAAATATGGCGATCAGCTAAACCCTGAGCATGTGGGCAAGACTCACTAGCTAGACACGCAGGAAAGAATTCTCTGTAGTAATTCATCCTACTCCATCTAACATCCCATCACAAGCCATTGGGCATATTTGCCGCTAGTAGTCAAAGATCAATTAATTGCCAAAATTAGGCTATCCCATTATACCACTTCCTCCATAAATTTATCAAGCTTAGTCTTGAAGCCAGATAAGTCTTTTGCCCCCTCTACTCCCCTGGAAGCATCAAACTCACTCGCTTGATGTTAGAAACCTTGTCTAATTTCAAGTCTAAACTCCTGATGGCCATTTTATCCATTTGTTCTGGTTTCCACATTAGTACTGAGCTAATAATTCCTCTCCCTCCCTGATATTTATTCCTCTGATATGTTTATAGGGAGCAATCATATCTCCCCTCAGTCTTCTTTTGGTTAGGGTAAACAACCAAGCTCTTTGAGCTCCTTCCATAAGACAGTTTTCCATTCCTCGATCATCCTAATAGCCCTTCTCTGTACCTGTTCCAGTTTGAATTCATCCTTCTTAAACTGGAAACCAGAACTGCACACAGTATTCCAATGAGTCCACAGTGCCTTATATAACGTAACTAACACCTCCTTATCTTCACTAAATCCTCACCTGTGATACATCCCAAGACCACATTAGCTTTTTCACAGCCATATCAACATTGGCAGCTCATATCATCCTGTGATCAACCAATACCTGAGTCCTCTCCTCCTGCTGTTACTCCAACTGATGCTCCGAGCTATAACGATTCTGTATTGATCCCCTAAATGCGTGACCTTGCACTTTCACTATATATTATCCTATACTATTACTCCAGACAAAGTCATTCAGATCTTCCTGTATGATTCCCGGTCTTCTCCATGTTAGCAATACCTCCCAGGTTTGTGTCATCTGCAAACTTTATACACATCCCCACTTTTTGAATCAAGTCAGTAATAAAAAGATTAAGAATTTGTCCCGAAACCGATCTCGAGAATTCCACTAGTAAACCTCCCTCCAGCCTAACAATTCACTTTCAGTATGACCTGTTGTGGACTCCCCTTTAAACCAATTCCTTATCCTCCTTAAATTTCACATTGATCCCCACTTTCCAATAGCTAATAATTCCCCATGGAACCGTATCAAAATGCCTTACTGAAATAGGTAAATTAGATCCACGCAATTGCCTTTGTCTAAAAAATCTGTTACCTTCTCAACAGAGAGATCAGGTTGGTTGCATCCATCTACCTTTTGTAAAACCATGTTGTATTTTGTCCCACTTACCATTGACCTCAATGTCCTTGACTACTTTTTCTTCAAAATTTTTTCCAAGACCTTGCATACTACAGATGTCAAACTGACAGGCCTGTAGTTGCCCCGTTCACTTTTTTCTCCTTTCTTAAAGATAGGAACTAAGTTAGCAATTCTCCAGTGGTACAGAACAATCCCTGAGTTTACAGATTCATTAAAAATTCTTGCTAATGGACTTGCAATTTCATGTGCCAGTTCCTTTAATATTCTTGGATGAAGATTATCTGAGCCCCCTGATTTCGTCCCATTAAGCTGTTCGAGTTTGGCTTCTACCTTGGATGTGGTAATATCTACCTCCATATCCTCATTCCTATTTGTCATTCTACCATTATCCCTAAGTTCCTCATTAAAGACTGAGGCAAAGCATTTGTTTAGATATTGGGCCATGCCTAGATTATCCTGAGATACTTGCTCATCCAGCTTGGTCTACAATTCCTGTCTATGAATTTTTGCCCTTTCTTGGGATGCAGGCTTCTGATAGTTTCTGCAGCTTTGACTTGAAGTAATTCCAGGCTTCCTCCACCTTTAGATCTCCAGGTTCTTCAGTCCAATCCACTTCCCTAACGAATTTCCTTAATTCTTTAAAGTAGCAGCCATGTTAATCTGTATCCGCAAAAAGAACAGCAGTACTTGTGGCACCTTAGGACTAACAAATTTATAAAATTTGTGCCACAAGTACTCCTCTTCTTAATTCTTTAAAGTTAGTCCTTTTGAAATCAAAAACTCTAGTCACAGATCTATTTTTGTTTATCCTTCCATTTAGTTTAAACTGAATTAGCTCATGATCACTTGAACCAAGGTTGTCCCCTACAACCATTTCTTCAATAAGGTCCTCACTACTTGCCAAGACCAAATTTAAAACGGCATCCTCTCTTGTTGGTTCAGCAACTAATTGGGGAAGGAAGCCATCAGCTATCGCATCTAGGAAAATCTGAGCCCTATTATTACTAGCACTTGTCCACCAGTCTATATCTGGGAAGTTAAAGTCTCCCATGATCACACAATTCCCATTAGTATTTACTTCATTAAAAACATTAGAGAGGTTTCTATCCATATCCAAATCTGATCCCGGCGGTCTGTAGTGCACCCCAAGCACTATCTCAGGGGAGGCTCTAGTAGCTTTCTTCCCCAATGTGATTTTTGCCCAGACAGACTCTGTCTTATCCATTCCATCCCTTCTTATTTCTTTACAGTCTACCTCATCATTGATATATAAGGCTACTCCACCACCTTTGCCTTTATTTCTGTCTTTCCTAAACAGCACATACCCTTCAATACCTGTACTTCAGTCATGACTACTATTCCACCATGTTTCTGTTATCCCTGTAATATCTGGTTTCACTTCCTGCAGCAGTAACTCTAGTTCCTCTGTTTTGTTACGTAGGCTCCTTGCATTGGTGTACAAACATCTTAATTCTTGCTGTTTGGCTTCACTCACATTCTTTACCCGATTAGGCCCAGACATTCTACCTCCAGTATCACCTATTAGATTGGTATCTACACTACCCTTCTTCTGTATGTCCAGTTTCCTACCCACAATAGTATCCTTTCTTGCTTCGTTTTCTTCCCTCTCAGCAGGGGAGGGATAGCTCAGTGGTTTGAGCAGTGGCCTGCTAAACAGAGTTGCAAGTTCAATCCTTGCAGAGGGATCTGGGACAAAAATCAGTACTTGGTCCTGCTAGTGAAGGCAGGGAACTGGACTCAATGATCCTTCAGGGTCCCTTCTAGTTCTATGAGTTATAGGACTATCTCCATATATTTATTTATAAAATCCAGCATGGAGATTACCTGGACATCTCCCAACCATCTCCCCCCAATTCCTAGTTTAAAGCTCTCTTAATCAGTTGTGCCAGCCTCCATCCTAGAAGTCTATTACCCTCCCTACTCAGGTGAAGTCCATCCCAAGAAAACAGTCCTCTGTCCATGAATACCTTCCAGCGACCATACATCCTAAAGCTCTCCTTATAGCATCACTGCCCGAGCCATCTGTTGATTGCCATAATCTTGTCACACCTTTGTTCCCCTTCTTTAGGAACAGGCAGAATCTCACTGAAGATCACCTGAGCCTCGATTTCCTTAAATGTGTTCCCCACCTGGCATAGTCTCCTTTGATACGTTCCAGCGAGAATCTAGCCGTATCATTCATTCCCACATGAAGGGCAATCACTGGATTCTTTCCCGCTCCCATTAGTATCCTCTTCAGCCTCAGGTCCACATCCCGTATCTTAGCACTGGGCAGACAGCACACCCTTCTGTTCTCTGGATCAGCTCTGGTTACAGTCCTGTCTATTCTTCTCAGTAAGGAGTCCCTAGTCACATAGAACTGCCTTTTCCTGGTGACAGTGCGATTCTCCCGTCTATCCCCTGTTCCCTCTGGCTGCAAGTCCTCTCAATTCCTATTCACGCTTGCAATCCTCTGCAACCCATCTTGTATCCTCCTGGGGCTCATGTTTGGTGTCATCTCCATTGACTCTTCCCCTCTCCTTATAGGGCTAGTTGCGGTTCTCTTCTTCCTTGCCCTCTCACCTTCAGCAACCATCTGCTGTGCCTCTTCTTCGTTTTCCAACTCCGCAAACCTGTTCCTGAGCTCTGTTGCTCCTTTGCTAGCCTGTCTTTTCCTCTGCCTGGTTCTCTTAGTCACATGCTTCCACCATCCACTTTCCTCACCCAGCAGTCTTCCCTCATAGTTCTGTGGTCCTGCTTCCAGCTGCAAGTCTGAGCTTTTCCCTTCAGCCTCATCATGTCTTTGCTCCGTCATCTGCTCGAACCCCTTTCTAAACTCAACCAGAGTTTCCACCTGCATCTTCAATCCTCGGATCTTTTCTTCCATCAGCTCTATCAGATGGCACTTCATGCAGACAAAACTCTTTTCAGGTGCCCCCTCCAGGATCATGTATGTGCTACAGCTTCCACATCCAGTCATCTTCATTTTGTCTTCCACTGCTTGGGTCACTACAGCTGCTGCCTCTGTATCTATCATAGGCTTCCCACCTAAATCCGGTAAATCTGGGAAACACAAACCAACACCCACAGCAAAACAAACCCCTAGACACTGCTAGAACACTGCACGCTCCCTTCAGTAGCCTGTGTTCCTCTGCCTGCCTCTCTTAGTCTTCCTCCAAACTCCCCCTGTTAACTCCCACTCAAACTCCCCTGTTTACAGCTCTGTTTGCTGGCTCCTGTGCCGCTGCAGCTGTTGTCTTGTGGTAAAACTCTTAGATCTATCACCAAAAATTTATAGTTTATCATTTTACCTTACAAAGGAACTATATCCATTAGTGGTCAACCAAGCCTTTTCAGCATCAAGACACAAGCAGAAGCCTTACAATAGCCTGACAATAACACATCTCTGTCAGGTAGACCTACAAAGGTTTTGTATTGATCCAAGATAAAATGTGCATTGCCTTTTAACATCTCTCTTTTCAGGTGATATAGCTCAATGTGGGCTCTTCCTTGTTAACCAATAATTTGCACAGTCTTTAATGTCTTAGGGATATCCCTCATGTATATGTTCTGCATGTCCGTCTTACCCTGTAGGTATTAAAATTTTGGGGATATATCCAGTGGGTCTGGGAGACCTTCCATCTTTCAGTGTTTTAATATTCTGTATCTCAAAGGTTGTTGAAGTTCTGTTCATATGTTCCTATTACCCCAGAGCAAGATAAATATCTGTTTGCATAAAGGTGTTACCTTCATTCCTTTATTTGTCCCTAGATGAGTGAAAATCAGCTAAAAACATGATGATCTATTTCTGTTCAAGGTGGGTGGAATTCACGTTTCTTTAGGTTCCTGATAGGCTGTAGCAGGGCAGGACTATCCTGTTCCCCATTCTGTAGAAGACCATCCCTTCTCCAGTCATGATTGTGGCTTTCAGGCACTACTGTAATAGAAATAATTGTATAATAATTTACTTTTGTTTGGGTTCAGGGCAGGGTTGCTATTTGCATCTGTTGGATACCAACCACATGATCCCTCTATGAATCCTTGACTTCCTTTTTCCCTTGCTCAGCCCTACTTTTGGCTGTTAATCAAAATAAAGCAGTGTCTGGGTGGGGAGGCAAACTATCCTGAATGCAAATTCCTATCCTCTTTAGCAGAACTTTCAAACTGAGAATGTAAAAGAGGTTCCATTGCCAAAGTGGTTTACTTCTTTGCATGCAGTGAATTCATGTCAAAGATCAAGGAGAAACCAAAATGTGCACATTGATTTATCCAGGAAACAGTTTCAAACGCAGAACATCAAATACATCACTTTCCCCTTCTAAATCCATAAAGCCATGGTAACTCATGGCAGAGTTAAACATTTTAGATCCATTTAGTTAACATTTAATTAGACAACGCAGGAATTATAGTGTATGTTATGTGTTGAGGTAATCTCTCTACCAAATAACTGGGCTTTATTTTTTTAAGTGGGCATTCTGAATTGGATTTAAACTTGCACTTTTTACAATCCAAACCTGGCAGTGCTGTGACTGGTGCATTTAGAAATCAACATTTTTCACTTAAGTTCCAACATGTGCTTGATTATTTAATTATTTAGATTTAATTAAGTTGAAAAGGATCACATATGATGCACAGTAAACTTAGATTGTAGAAATGCTTTCGGTTTGAATAATCTGATGTGTTAGAGGAGAAATATATATATATATATATTTGGAAATAACTAACCTGACTGTGTCCTTTAAGAGTGCACAATGATATTAACAATTTGGAAGCGAAAGTAAACCATACTGTATCTGACTAATTACGTAAGAGGAAATCTGTGGGCAGAATGTAATCACACAAATATGAATTTGGCCAACTTTTGGGGTTAACATCTAAGAGTTCTGTGGAATTTTATTAGCAATGCACCAGTCTCTTGATTTGGCGAGGCCGAAAATGGCCTCAAGGAAGAGAAAAAGCTGTATTTTTTTTATTATTATTTGAATTATATTTCAACCCAGAGTCGGATTACCAATGTCACATAGCATTAATGGCTGGCTTGGTGCCCTCCTTACTGACAGCTGGTTGGACTGTGGCAACTGGGGATATTGTTCATATTGCCACAATCACAATGGGATAAAAGCAAAACCAAAATTGAACGTTCTTGCTCTTGTGACTTGTATCATAGTTCCCAGCTGGGCCACTGGGCACAGTGAATCTTGTAGGTTCCTAATGAACAAGGAAGGGCACTTTCTTCTCCTGTTTTTTAAATTCACAAGGATGAGTTAATTTCCATTTTGGGAAAACTGCTGTGTAACTTCAGACAGTGTTAATTTTATTCTAAAACACACCCGCTTCCTGTGCATGGCCTCACCACATGTTTGTCTCCCTCTTGCACTTTGTTCCCCTTCATATTCTACTAATGTGCATAATTCTTGAAAATCGTGACCTAGATTCTGCCTGATGTTTCCTTTGCTGGGCATTCTTTCTAGCGCATACCGTTCGTGTTGAGGCTTAGACTGTAGCTTGTCAATGGTATTGCAGAGTCCTTGATATGAGTTCACTATGTTTTGCACTTGTATGTATCTGAGCATATAAACCAAGCCTCACAATATAGCAGAGAAGCAGGTTGGCATCCTCATCTTACGGCTGGGAAAACACAGGCAGAGCATTAAGTAATTTTTCCAAGGTCATAGAGGAAGGCTGTGGCAGAACCAATTATAGAACCCAGGGCCTAAACTTGTGCAGTACTTACACAATTGCAGCAACTTTATGAAGTTATATGTATGCAACTTTTGAAATTTCTGCTTCCCGATCCCATTCTTCAACAATAAAGTGGCCTTCCTTTCTCTGACAGATGCGTCACCTTGATTAACCCCTGGCAGTAACCAGTTGCGTTATTACACTGTGACAGGGCATCTTTTATGATGCTTTGAACCATGTTGATACTGTGAAATATTAACACTGATGTAAGAATGTCCAGAGCAAGTAAATCAACATATTAATGATCATTGCATGCCTGAACGTGGGCTGAGGAGATGGTGCTTTGGGTGAAGCGCAGCATGCAGCTGAATGAGAAAGAAGAGCACTCAGAAAGGCAATATTAGCTTTCCCAATGGCGCTGTAGCTGTATTTCTGTCTGATCTTGGTTTTCATGCTACATCCATCAATGAGAGACCATTCAGTTAGGAGACTTGTCAAGTGGACATCACCAAGCAAAAATAAGAACTGTGTCTCAAGGGGAGGAAAAAAGCTAAAGGCAAGACCTGATCTTCCCTATGGTGCTGCTCCCTGGCTAATGGTTAGGGATGATTTAAAACAGTTGTTTCCAACCCTTTTTCATTTGGGACCCCCTAAAAAATTTCAGACCCCTTTGGAAATTCAGGCTGTGGTCCACAGACCCCTACCATAAAAGTCTTAGGCTGAAAACTGACTGAACAGAATTCAACTGTAATGTTGCACATGCTCAGCATGGCATTTGACGTAGCACGAGAAAAGTTGTTAAACTGTGGGCTTCCGGGTTTTGACTGGAGGTGAGGGTAGTCACATACATTTGATCAGAGAAACGGACTGCCATGTCTGGGACCTGAAACTTTATTTTCATAGTCACCTTTTGTGGACCCCTTAGACATAGTTTGCAGACCACGGGTCTGTTTTAAAATACATTTGGCTCAGAATGAATTTATCATCTTGAGTTCTTAATTGAACCTTTCCTACTGATGTACTTTTATCTCTAGATTCCATGGCATTTTCTGTTTGACTTAAAGGAGTCACTGTTCTGGAGCCCATCGCTTTGACGTATATGTGAAATGTCCACAGGTAGAGTCCCTCCTACATTTTTTCAACACATATATTCAAAATAAGTGTTCGTATTAAGCTTGACTATTTTAGACTTATTTGCCTATCCATTGTTTTCTGACCAGGATAGTGAGGTTGCAACACACTTGCCAAGACACAATATTAGTCTTCCCAGTCACCTTGAGGAAACACATTATGTATTTATTTGCTATTTGTATGCCAGGGTACCCAGTAACAAATGATTGATCAAGTGTTTAGAATGGCAACCGTACATCTGTGCTACAAGGAGAATGAACTCTCCTTTCTGATTTGCAATGGGGTTCTTGATTTCATAGTCTGTACTTGTTGAAGCTAATGGGAATTCTAAGAAATCCTTGTACTAATTCTCTACTAGACTCTTGTTCACTGGAATTTCTGTGATGTATTTTTGGACGCTTCTGAATACTATAAACATCAGTTCTGTTTCTTGCATTCAAGAGGATTTATTAAATGAGTGCTACGGTACATCAATGATGCTTTGACGTAGTGTGTTTTAACAATGTGAAGGTTTAGCTTATCACTATTTAAAACAATCGGTATGAATGAAATGCATGCATTAAGTGTATTAAATTGGAATTGCACCTGGAAACATCCTGTGGTTCAATCCTCTTCTCGAGCATTTTATTTCCATATGCTAACTGCCCTTTGTCTTAAACATTTCTGCCCAAGTTTCCTAAATACTTCTAGTTCTTAGTTTTTAAATCAGTATGAACATTTTCCTTTATGTCGATGTTATCACCTCATTAAAATATCTGGTTAAGGCCTCTCAAAGTCTGCGATTCCTTGAACCTTGTTTCCTGATTTAAGTCTTTGAGTGCTGCAATTATCCTCGTAGGTTCATATTGAACCCTCTCCAGGAAATGAACTTTCCAACTTCCTGGTGACTGATACTGATCACTGCTGTCCAAAAATAGGAGAATAAATCCTAATGTATGCGACAATTCTTTGCCATTTCTCCTGCTATTTGTAAATGATTTATGATCAGCTTGAGAAACTCTTAATCACTTGTGAATTTTTTTTAATAAATAACATTTAGGCTGGAAACCATTTGTGAATTCCAAATATTTGCAGTTGTAGTGTTTTTGGGTCATTGCTATACGGCATTGTTTCCATTTTTTTATTTAAATGCCACAACTAACCCTGCTGGAGCAATTTTACAATCAAACAGGGGCTATTCACAGTCCACTTTGGGCAATGTCTTGAGCACTCAAGCTTAAAATATTCTATGTGCATTAACACCCAATCAGTGTAAGGCATTTTCCCTGCTGATAAGATAAGACTCATCCCTGCCATGAAGAGCTTGCAATCTAAGTGGACAACATACAGACAAAACTCACAGGCACTGTGTGAAAATCAAAACATTTTAATTTTTAAAACAAAATCGAAAGCCACAAATTACAAATGTCGTATCAGTAATTTTTAAAAAAGCCAAACACATATACAGCAAGAGATGTGTAAATATTCAGTGAAGTTCCCCAATCACTATCTTGAGTCTTTTACTTACAAAGCCCAATAACCTCTCTGCTGTCATCATGCAAATTATTTTTGTAAGGTCTTTATATTGCACTTCTCCATTGACATTCCTAAGCTAATGAAGAGACTCTTTTTTTTTATGTATCCAGCCAAGATATGACTCAGCTTGACCCAAATTAGTGTGTTTCTATTTGCCTTTGTGTGTGTGCGACTGTAGCAGGGTGCTGGTGCAAAAGCACCTAATTACCCCTGCTCAGCCAGCTCCAATCAAGGAAGTAGATTGGGGCTGGTGAAACAGACCTGATGCCTGGGGATTGGCCCCCACCTGAGGGCCTGACAAGCCAGCAGTTGTAAGGGCTGGGAGCCAGAAGAAAAGCCAGTCAGGGAAAGGCCAGTCTCTTAACTGTGGGCTGACTGCAGGAAAAGAGGGAACAAACCCTGTAAGCCTGGTATATAGCTCAACACTGGTGGTGGGAGAACTGTGTATGTGTAAATAAAGCCATGGGTGCTGCACACCTGAAAGCCTCTCTGCACTTTATTGGGACAGCCAGTGGGCCCTGGAAGAGGAATGTGACAGAAAATGTGTCACAGCGACATACTAATTATACACCAGCAATGATTAGGTCAGCCTGGGAGTGTTTAAAACATTTATAGTGTAGAATATTGCAGGCCAAGCCAGGCCAAAGTAACTAAGTCATTTCAAATAAATGAAAGATGATTGAAGTTCTTAACTGACTTGACGTTTGGTAAATTGAAATGCCCTGGATGTCTTCCTTTTCTCTGTATATTGTATTCAAGACAAACTTATAGTGTGATGTGGAGCTTGGCAGCCATAGAATAAATTTCACAAGTCAGTTAGGTGGGAACTGCAGAAAGACCCCTGCCCCTTCTCTGCCCTGCCCCCATTCTGCCCCTTTCCCCAAACGCCCAACCCTGCCCCCCTTTTTCTGGCTTCCGCCCCTTCCCCCGAGGGATGCCAGGAGGGCGGGCTGGGGGCAGGTCACTTGCTGCTGCTGGAACAGGTCCCCTGCTAACCCTCCAGGCTGCCCTGGACCCCACATCCTTTTGTAGTGCAGGGCCCCTTCCAAAGCACGGGGGCCAGGTCAGTCCTATGGACGGGACTGCTCTGCTTGGACCCATTCTGGGCACCACCAAAAATTATACAAAACTAGCACCCATGGCGGTAGGCCCCTGTTACACAGGCCTTTGATTCACCCATATATTCAAAGAAAGAAGGTTGTGGCTACTGCTAAAGTGCACTTTTGTCACTGATGGGACAATCACCTGGGAACTCCTGATATGTTCTTCTCTGGAGGTGGAATGGACATATACCCCTCTCAGGAGCAGTTCCCTTTGCCATGGCTCACGGCAGGTCAGAGGCATTTCTTCAATGGTATAAGAGCAAGTAGTTTCACAGGCAAACAGATATTGATTCAGCTGTGGAGCCCAAAGCCTTCATTACACAAAATAAAGGAGAAAAATCCAGTGAATTTTAGCATTTGCAATTTATGGAACCAAAAATAGTACGGGGGCACATTAATAAGATCCAGCTGTTAAATTATATTAATAATTAAATTATATCAAGGAAGTGCCTGTGAAAGCTCCATGAAATGAAATTAAGTGGAGATTGAATAAAACCACTATTGCTTTACTGGAGTTGGACCTATTACTCCATCAAGTCTCATTTATTGAACCGGGTATTAAAAACGTAAAATTCTCATACTAATTCTGAATGAGGAGAACAAGAAGGAATTAACATCAAGTGAGCTCTTGCCTGCCTTGTTTTTTACTCAGCCTATTCTAAAGCAATTCAAACAAAATCATCAATTTTGAAATAAATTAGTGGCCAACGACGAAAAAAAATAACTAGCAGAAACCAAAAGAACAGGTTTCAAGTTACAGGTGGTTCTGAAATATCAACTCCCCACCCAGAATTTTTGTTGGTTGCCGTAGCTATGGTGATGTATTTATTAGCTCAGATTAAAAGTGAGTAGATAAAGATTTTTTTCTTTGTGGGTATAGCAGGATATGCCTCAGGTGGCCAGTGACACTGTGTGACTAGCAAATACCAACTAGTTAAGGCAGTAGTAGTGACAAGATATTCACAGGCTGAAATATGGTCACAAGTTATGCCTACAATAATTACAGATTACTATTTTTTTCCAGTAAATATCAAAGTCTGTTTGCAGATCATTTGGGAATTGGAAAAGGGGTTAAAATTTGTTGACTACATTGTTTGCTGCAAATGGAGACCCTCTTCCTCTGAACTTAGTTCCATTCAAGGGCAGGTGATTACCTGCTCACAGCTCTTAGATTTTGACCGTTGTGGTGGCCAAAAAAAAAAAGTGTTTCATTATTAGACTCTGTCCTGCTTTGTTTCACATTTAGAGCTTACACAAAAGCAATAGATGTTAACAAACAGGTTCTGGTTCTGTTCCCAGGCCAAACAAGAAAGTGTTCCAGCACCCAACTAACATAAAAGATGTTAAGCTTGGCTACTTTTGCCTGGATTTTTTGCCAATATGGGAAGGCAAGAAACTGGTTCTAATTGGCTAAGGCTCGCATTTCACTTTCATCCTCCCCAATTGATCTATTACTTATTGTGTTTCCACCAGCTGCCAAACATTCTCTCATTGTTATTTTGGGGTTTTTTTTGTTTTGTTTTGTTTTTTAAGATTTATTCTCACAGCACTTTTAATCCTTAGGAAACTGGCTAATCCCCATGTGAATGATACGTGGGGAAGAATAGTTCTCATGGGGACTGAGTGGCTTCTTAGGCACCTTGTACTGAGGAACATGGGGGAGTGGTTCTGGTCTGTGGGAACTGGAGCCAGGGCCAGACTCTAGCATGAAACAAATACTGAAACTTTTTGCCTGCCTCTTTCTGTGAGCCCTCCTCCCCACCTCCTCCAGATCATAACTTTCCTCTTTTCTCTACCCATTCCCAGACACTCCCTCAGGCTATGCACCTGCCTGGGGTGGTAGCAGCTGAGTCTGGGACAGAGAAGAACTGTCATAGAGTATAGACTGAGGATCCAGCTGTGATAAGAGGTGTGATACAGACAATGAATTGATACACTGAATATGTCCTAGAGCTTTAAAAACAGACACACGGCAGCTAAAATTGAACTAAGAGAAGACTGCTGCGTGCTGTAGTAAAATAAACTAGTTCAACCTTTGCACTCTTTGCCAACACAAACAAAACTTTATATGGGATGACATAATTAAAATACAGTGGTAGCATTTTAAAACTCAGCTAGTCCCGTGTATTTTGTGAGACCCATGAAATCATATGCACATGCCACCTGAGGATGAAGGCTCCCACTCTCCTTTTAAAGCTAATTTGGCTTTTAACGGAAGCTCATTCAGGAGAAAGTATCCACCACTCGGAAAGATTTGTTGGTCCCTGCACAATCCCTGCTGTGTTTCCTGGGAAACCTATACTTTTTTCAGGTGTCTGAAAATGCCAACCCCTTCTAGCTCCTGAGTCGCCCGTGTGGGCTAATAGGATCTGCCACCTAGATTATTTTTCAGATATAAGCTATGAGGTGCTGTCGATATCATAATGTGTATGGCAGATACCATTCCACTGTGTTGTTCAAATGGGACCAGGACTGTCCTTCACATAACACTTCTGCTGAACATATATATTGTACCAAGGCCTAACAAACTGCGCTGCAATAGCAGGCCTGCCCGTCCTAGAAAATGGTTTGCAATGGCATGTTCCTATACAGCATTCATGTTGCTGCCAGATGCAACATGTCACAGTGAAAGAAACTGTAAGGGTGATGTCTCGGGGCCCTCCGGGGAAGAGGGGCATTCTCCATTCCCAGTGGAGGCGGTGTTTGCCAGCTACTTTGCACAGGTATATTAAAGACACACAGTCCAAGGCACTGGAGCATTGTGCCCAGGGTACTGAAATTTGAAAATGGGGGGGGGGTCTTTGTTGTCTTGATTGTGTATGAAATCTGTTAAGGTGTTCTAATGCTCTCGGCCATACCCCTAACTTCCCTGGAATGGCTTGGATCTATCTCCGAGTAACAGCTGCTTTTCAATAGTATTTCTCTTTTTTTTCCCCCTCTGCTTTGTGGCCTTCCTTTCTGACTTTCTTTTTCTTCCCTTTGTATCCCTCCCTTGTCTCAATGGAATTTTACTTACCGCCCATCAAATGGGGAACACGGTACAATATAAGCTGTGCCAGTCTATTGCTCAAGACAGACAAATTGACTGGCACAGGAAAAGTAGAAAATTTGTCAAAGATAGAGCATGGACCTGTGGGAAATTTCCCCATTGATATGGATGAGATGAAGACCTATGTGAAGAAATGCTATACTTGGTGGAGTTAAGCTCATTGCCTCATGTGCAAAATGAGTGTATCTTATCTGCAACTTACACTAAGTATAAGAAGTCTTGGATAGTTGGCCATTTCTCCTGCATCTTTATATTATTTCACTTACCAGTTACGCACCAGCAGCCCTAGGTAATTACGTGTACGCAGGTAAACTGAATCTATAGAAACAATAACAAACACTTTAATCTTTCATACCACAGTCCATCCAAAGATGGCCTGTCAAATAAATTCTCAAAGCAGCATCTGTGAAACTGAGTTAGTATTATGCAACAAAACAGAAGCTGGGACCAGCTTGTCACAGAGGACGTGATGGTTGTTCTTTTTTAAAGCAAAAGTCATTTTCTCCATTTTATATTAAAACACAACTTGCTTCTGTCATGCTCCATCCCACTGAGGACATGTCACTTGCTGTTACTTAGATTCTTCTCAGTCAAAATGGGTCTGCAAATGACAATATATTAAATTATTGACCCCCACCTAACAATAGCTGCTGATACAGCCGGAATGACTTAATGGGCCCTCATGCTTCTGGCAGGGCATGTTCATGAAATTTCTCTTCCAGATAACTGAATTCAAGTGTCCAGCACATATGGGAGAGTTTCCCCGCCCCCAAAGCTCTATTATTAGTAGAGTCCCACAAGAGGTTTCCCCTTGTGTTGCTGAAAGAAGTCAGTGATTTCTGCAAAGTCTAGGCAGAAGGGCTATGAGTATTTTAGAAATGTATAGCGGCTCATTTATGTGATTGATAGGATTGAGTGTGACAGGATAAAAGTCCACTCACAGTTTCTGGTGAGGAAAGGGTTCAAATTCCCCTACTGAAGAGCTAAGTACTTCTGCAGTCTGCTAATGTTGATGGGTGGCTGTGCAGGTGTTCCTTGTAAGAAGGCTAGTCAGTCTTGTTAGCAGCAGGCAGCTGTTTCCCTGGAGAGGTGTGGGGTATATATGTCTGTAGGAAGGCTACATGCTGGCTTGATGTTAGATAGTAAGTAGGTGGTTTTGCTTATTGTAGTGGGACAAGAAACCCCCCCCTCCCCCACCTTATTTTGGGACCTTTGCAGAAATGTGTCTTTTCTTTGTGGCAGGGTCTTAGAGGGGTAAGATATTTTATGCTTTTTCTTCTGCTTTTCACAGCATCTGCATTCTACAAATGTTTAAGGGAAGTGTGTGGTATTCTGCTATCTCCCCAGCTGTTCTCTCACAGCTAGTAAATGCTGCCGTAGTCAGATGAGAAAGGAGATGATCACACAGTTTCCCCACATTTGCCTCAGCGCTAAGTCTGCAGATTTTCCTAGTGGTCTATTGTGTTTCTTGCCCCAGGTCTGTTTGTGGTTTATTCCTCTTAATATATTTTAATTTGATCTTCATTTTCTGTTATAATATTTCTCTTGCTTACATACGCACATGTAAAAGTAGGATCTTGGAAAACAGCTGCTTATGCTGACCAATCTCTGAGTAGGGAAAGAAGGGATGACTGTGGAAGCTTTGCTAACATTCCCTGCAGGTGTCTGTGGTCGCTGTTCATTACTGACTATAGTTCACATCAAGTACCTTTTGTGAAGATAACTGAAAACAACTTGATTTAAAATGTGACACTAAAGCCAGCTGAGTTGCATCTCAGTTGTCAGAATCAGAATTAGCCAATAAATGTGTCTCCTCTAAAAGATTATTGGCAAATGTCTAATGTACTTCTATCCAGAAGAACAGCTGTGCTAAGGCCCTGATTCTTGGTGGAGTGCTGCAAAGACAAATTGTTGTATGGAAGTTCATTGGGTTTAGTGGGACTCTCAATGGATGCAGGGGCAGCATGGTGCTCTATGCAGGACTGGGTCCTATGTCAGTATTTTCCAGGGAAAGCTAGAGGAGCTTATAGAACAGTATCTTAGATCATAAGGGACCTCAGGAGATCATCTAGTCCAACCCCCTGCTCAAAGCAGGTCCAATCCCCAAATGGCCCCCTCAAGGATTGAACTCACAACTCCGGGTTTAGCAGGCCAATGCTCAAACCACTGAGCTATCCCTCCTTAAGTAAGTCAAATGTTGGAATCTAATCAGTTCTCTGATGCTAATTCTTTGATTCTTGCAGAGTGCCAGGGGATCTTCAGTAACCACAAATAGTCAATATATCTGTTTTGCTTGTCTTAGGTAGATTCAGGTGAACAATCATGAATCACTTATTCATCAACTTTTGCCTTTTTCAGTTTGAGAACAAATGGGCTTCCTCAGATTTGTTTCATATTATTAGCCAGAGAGTTAATTTACATCATTCTTGGGCAGTAGATTTTTTGTAAGCAGTTGATTGCCGGCATGTGATACTCAAAATGGAAAGTGTTTGTTAGCGTTTGTAGATATCAGTCACAATGTATGTGTGTTCCTTGACTGGATGAGTAACTGACAAGGTTTCTGGCATTAATACTTCTATATATAAACAATTAAATTTCCATCATTAATGTTTTGGACAGTCTGAGGTTTGAACTCATTTATGGAGGTATAGGTAGGTTACATGTCTGGGCTCATGGGTGAACTACTGGACTGGGACTCAGGAGACTTGGTTTCTAGTCATGAGATTGCCACTGGCTTGCTGGGTGTCCTAGGGTAAAGTCACAGCATGTCTTTGTGCCTTGGTTTCCCCAAGTTTAAAGGAATATGATGATTCTGACCTTCTGTGGATCTAGATAAGAGCTGAGTACTATTCTATTTGTAATGTCCTTAACTAATCGAGAGTGGAACTGCTGGTTTGGTATGTATGCCTTGGTTCATAAATCTGATCATTCTAATGTTTTTTGAATGGAGCTGTTAAGAACATTTTGTCATGTCAGGGAAGAAAAGAATTCACTCTAATGTTGGGTGCAGGAAGTCAGATACACTTTATTCTGTAGCAATTGCATAGAGGGAGAGTGCACTAGGACACAGGGTTTTCCCCCACCTGGGCAGGTCTCTCTCAAATCAACAATTAGATCCAACATTTATACCTTGTTTACAGACAATAATGAGCAGCAGCTGCATGTTGTTTATACATATTCCTTCTTTATCTTATTTCTCTCAACAATTTCTGCTATAGTCTGCATTCCATTTTTTCTTAACACAAGGTCAAAACAACCTCTCTGTTCTTTTCCACTCACTTGCACAAACCCCACTTCTACAAATCTCGTGTTATTAGGGTTAAAGTTGGCCTGTTTCTTGCTCTGTCTCTTAACCAAACTGCACAGAAATCCTCTTTTCCCTTTCACACTTCCCAGTCAGAATATTGGTCTTTGCTCATCTCTGGCATTAAAACTCTTGTCTTTCCATAAGAAACTAACTCAACTCTGAAAAGAATGCATGTGTCTGAGTTAAAAAGAAATTGGCAGCAAGATGCTCCTTTTTAAACTCAAATATTTTTGAATTAAATGGTGAGTAATGGCCAAACAGGAACTAGATAGTCTTTCCTTCTGTATCTCCACGAGAACCTTGGATATGGAAGTGGCAAACTGCTTCTCCAAATGACAGGCAACTTCCATAGAATCTAATATCCTAGAAGTCAGTGGGGCAAAGGGTAGTGTGCCATCCAATTAAATAAGGCATTCACGTAATAAGCAGTCATTGCTATTAAGTACCTCTGGGCTTAAGTTATTTCTCTGAGACATCCTGGGTAAACAGATTTCCTCTTTCAACAGCTCAGGGTCTAGGTTCTGATCCAAAGCCTGTTGAAGCTCAGTGGTGTGTGCTGATTATGCTGTCATGTAATATGACGTAATGGATATAAAACTCTGAAAGGCGGCCTGCGTCACGACTAGTTCCCCACTCTGGGACTTCAAGTGCAGAAAGTGGGGGACCTGCAAGGATTCTAAAAATTAATACAGGCCACTCCAGGCTTGTATTAAATTCCCAAGGTTACAGCTTTTCTGTGACCTTGGATTGGTAGATGCTGCCACCACCCAAGTGCAGAACCCCTTTGAGAGCCCAGGAAGGTACGCTTGGGCATTCCTTCCTGTGGGGTACCCTCAGCCCTTTCATACACACTCCCTCTGGGGAAGAGCTGAGAAAGGGGGTGGGGGAAAATCTGCTGTTGTCACCAGCTAATTAAACATGTGCACAAACCTCTTAAGACACACACATCCAATTCTGTTCTTAAGGTAAATTTTATATTTTAAAAAAAAGGCAAGGAAATACATCTGGGAACTCAGGCTATTGCTAGATTTTAAAAAAGCAACTATAAGGATTAACCATCAAGAATAGTTTCTTGAGGTCCAGCTTAAAGGTTACAAGCAAAACAAAAGCACCTGGGTTAGCATAGAGGAATCCACAAGCCAAAAAGAAATAAGAGATAAACCTAATCGCATCTTCTTAGACATTTCCTGATCTACTTACATATCTGAGGTTTTAAACAAGTAGTTTCTAGGTATGTAACTGATGATTTTTTCATACCTGGCCCAAGCTTCTTGCTGCACAGCTCTAGTCTCTCTGCTTTCCCAGAGAGAGGCAGACAAGTCAAAGGGGAGTGGTTTTTCAATTTTAAAATGTTCTAGCCTTCCCATTGGCTCTTTTGGCCAGTAGCCCACTCATTTCCATTTACCTATGCATAGCAGTGAGACTTTTTAACCCTTTATAGGTAGAGCAGTTAAGGAACTGCTCATAAGAAGGATTTTATAGCTGCTGACTGGGTGTTCATAGAAGGGAGCTACCCCCTCCCCCATTTATCGCAGCCTGAGATTGAGGTGGCTGAATTAGTTACAGGAGATGAAGCCATCTGATTGAGTTATGTCAGTTAGCCTGTGTGAATTTCTATATAATCTTCATACCACCACACATGGTCAAAAATAAAATGACATTTATATGCCACATAAATTATGGGAATCCTAACTTAGAAATGAGTAAAGTCTTAATTTTTATCATGCCTGATGACTAGGGTGAATTTTCAAAGAGGGGCAAAAATACTGCCAGGCTGAAGAAGACTTCTTAGGGTACATCTACACTGCAAAAATAAACCCCTGTGGCAGCGAGTCTCAGCGCTCAAGTCAACTGACTTGGGCTCACACTCCAGAGCTGATAAAAGTAGTGTAGCTGTTCCTACCTGGGGTGGGCTATGAAACCCAGCAAGGGGGTGGGGTGTATCTTGGATCCTGCACTCCAGCCCAAGCCAAACATCTATGCTGCTAATTTTAACCTCAAGTGTGAGCCCAAGTCAGTTGACTGGGACTTGCTGCAGGAGGGTGTATTTTGGTCCTTGCTGTGTAAATGCATCTTTGTAGGCCACAAAGCCTAAAAGGAGAGTCTAGAATTCCTGAGCTCTATTTCCACCTCTGCTATTGACTAACCAGTATACTTTGCACAAAGGGCTGATCCAGAGCCCATGGTAGTGGTGCTCAGTTTTGCACAAGCAGGGTCCCTTGTAATTTTAGGAAGAGTTTAGTTTATCACAAGTGTCTAGCCCTGAGGTTTAGGCTAGGATCTATTTCTGCTTCCTTGCAGTTAAGACTGGTACATTAACCAAGCTGACTTAATTCTCAATGTTTCATTAGGTTTATAATTAAATATTCCAGTCCTACAGCATACCTGATTGCTACATTTAATACATTTCATGGTCCAGCTCCTTGGTAAGACCAGGCTAATCACCATGTCACTGAGTTAATGTGGAAGATCTATTGATCAGTTTCCTCAGGGTGGATTAAGGTAAACTTTTTCCTCAGTTTTTGGCAGTGTTATGAGGGCACAGAAAGGGTGAGGAAGAAAAAAATGCCTTCACCAAATCACTCTAAACACTGAAGCTCAAAAGAAAGTACAAAGGTTGAAGCAAGATTGCACTGTAAATGTTTTATGCCACACATAAAATAGAGAATTATTACACATTATCAGTGTCAATTGGATGGCTTATTTGTATTTCTGTGGCCTAAAAGAGCTTGGTAGCACACCTGGTCTTTAGCACTTCCTGGTATAAATCAGGACAGACATGACACACAAGCAACTTCACAGTATTTTAGTGTTTCTGCCTCCAGATGAAACCAACAATGGCAAGGAGCACAGAGATTGGGGGTACAGGGAGGTGGCAATGGACAAGAGAAAGCAAATTCTGTCTTTCCCAAATTTCAGAAAAGGTTGGCTTTGAACCTGGGACAAAAGCTTGGGTTAGTTCTTAGTTTCTCCAAACCAGCATGCTTATTTCTGCTAATTAGTCCATAAAATTCTGGTCTAGAACAAGTCTAACATACGCCTTTCCAAGTGCCTTAAACAATAAAAATTAATGCTCTCTGGAGACAATATATATAACTCTAAAGGGGGAGGCAAAAGTGGCAGTGGCGAAATGTGTATAGAATGATTACAAATGGATTATAAATTACTCTAACAGATCTGGAAGTGTATAGGACACTTGAATGCTATAGGATCATGGAATACTCAAAGCCTATTGTATTGAGATATGACAGACTAGGGAATATTCAGACTATCGTGTTAATATATGTATCTTTATGGGCTTGCTAGTGATAGTATTTCTGGCTAAAAGGGTAAGGTACAAAATGCTTCCTGCAGATAAGGCTTATCCTCAATACTGAAATGAGGCAGGTAACAAGTGTCTTGAAGCTTCACCCTCTGGAGGCAGAGTACCTAGTTCAGAGGACCTGACCTACATAAGTTATTCCAGGCCTGCTTGTGTAACTGTCAGAACACACGTGGCTCGCTTTTAGCTCCAGTTTGTAGAGTAGATGAACCCTAAATTTCCACTCTTCCCAAAACCTGAAGGACAGATGCTCATTTCTCACATATCCTTTGGATACGGTTGAGGTGACAACTTAATTAGCAAATACCTTGGCAACTGAATAATCATAGTTTCTACTGTGGATTGATAAGTGAGATACTAGCAGTCAGCCTAGTTCCTTCAAAACTATCTGCAGGAAAGCGGAGGGAGGTGTTCAACAAATAAGATTTTTAAAATTTGTTTCTAGCTTTTTACTTATTTTACAGTCTTATCCAGTTCAGCTATTTTTCTTGTGTTTCTCTAGCTTCCTAATTGTTAGTAGACTTTATGTAGAGATTTTTCTCCAGAATAAATAAATCAGGTTTAAAATGGTCATATGTCTTCAAAAAGAGCCCAGGGTCTCACTAACATTCTTCTGTGAGAACACCACAAGCTCACATATGAAATTGATAAGGAAATAGTCCCTGCTATATTTGCAAACATTACCACCCTCAGATACAGTGAACCTTCACAAGTTAAGAAACCTGAAATGCTTAATCAGGCTATGCATGTTTGGCAGAGTTTGCACTATGAAATCAATGGGGCATGTGCCCCACACTCATTTTAGATGCTTTTTAAAGTCTCACTCTTAGGCTTTTAAAACCAAATTTAGGCACTTAACTTTAGGATTCTTATTCTGAAAATTTGCCCTGTGAATATGAAAAATTCACAATACATTTGCTAACCACTGAAAATATCCATAACTTCTCATTGTTGATACTGAGGCAATTTTGTATGTAAGTGACAAATTTTATGCCACTAAAGTTTTTAATAGAAATACAGTTTTAGCCACTGATGGAGCAAACATTTATGCCCATGTCTAATTTGAAGCACATGAGTAGTCCCATTGAAGTGAATGGGTTTAGTTGTGAGTAAAATAGGGTGACCAGATGTCCTGATTTTTATAGGGACAGTCCTGATATTTGGGGCTTTGTCTCATGTAGGCACCAATTACCCCCCACCCCATGTCCTGATTTTTCACAGTTGCTGTCTGGTCACCCTAGTCAGTTGGCAGCCACAGTATTATACTGCTGCACTAGTGAAATAGATACGTACTGTACAGGGTAATGGTACAAAGAAGAATGAGCTTTGGCTCAAGGTGACACCGAGGGAAAAGCAGCTGGGCCCGTGGAAGCTGCCTGGATTAGCTAGCAAAGCTCTTGGGGTGGGTTCAATATAAAAATACATGTCTTCCCCCTCCCCCCCCCAGTCCCAATCCATTACAAGAGAAGCTGTAGAGAGGGAAGGGGTGAGCTGAGTAATGGTTGGTTATTTGACTAAGATTGGGGGCCAAACTCCCTGCTTTTCAGGGAAATCTTGGCTGTCTTAATTCTAACTGGGACTTGGGGTACTCTTTGACCGTAACTTTCACTTACAGCACCTTTTATCCAAGAATCACACTGAATTTAGCCTCATAATACCACCGGAATTAAGGGTTATTGTCCTAGTTTTGCAGATGATGAAACGGAGGCACAGAAGTTAAATGGCTTTGGTTATGCAGCAGGTCAGCATAACCTGGATCTCCAGTCTCCCAGTCCTATGCATTCACAACAATTAAGCCATAAAAGTTACAAAATACCCAAGGAGCTGGGTTTTTATATTTTCATTTTTAACTCTAAAGAAGAAAATTAAATATACAAAACATAGCTTCTGGTTAGCTTTTTGTTAGTGGCATGTTTAAAACAAACCAAGCCAAACTGGTTTAGATAGTAAAAGACACACTTGGATCAATCGAGTTAGGTAGTAGAAAGGATGGTGTTTGGAAAGCCACCTCTGGCACATAGGCACAGCATGGGGCAAAGAAAGTGAAGTATACAAAGTCATTTGTGCTCTTGTATAAACTGATCCAAACTTTTAATCTTCCACTCTGGTTTTCTTTGTACTCTACACAGGAAAAAACTTTGGCGATATTTTCAAGATTCATTTACCCGCCTCTTATTTTTAAATATAAGCAACTGACAAGCCAGAACCAGGAAAAAAGAAGCTAGAAAACTAATTTACACAGTCACACAGGATGGACATTTGTAGCTAACCATACAAAAGGAAATGCCAGGAAACCAATTCATCTCTATCTTTGGAGTGTGTAGGTGAAAGATTAGTAAAACATAGAATGAAAAGAGAGGGAAACAGCAGAACATAAAGGGAAGCAGGAACAAAAGAAATGTTGATTCACAGTAAGCCTACTGCCTGCTTTTTAACCAAAGCACAAACACTGTTCAAACAAGATTAAGGTTTATAATATCCCTCAAGATATTTTATCTTTAAGGCTGCTGTTGTGCGTTAGCAGCAAAGAATCCTGTGGCACCTTATAGACTAACACACATTTTGGAGCATGAGCTTTCGTGGGTGAATAACCACTTTGTCAGATGCATGTTGTGTGTTAATGTACCAGGAAATCGTGTCTACAGATAAAGTAGTTCTTCCAAACTTTCACCACAAAGCAGAAAAAAGTTGTGGCAATTTTTTTGTGACTAGCCCCCCCCCTAAAAAAAACGTGGGGGGCTCTTTCTCCAAGACCAATGGGGTGGAATGGAATGTGATCCTTATGTGCAACTTCCAGATCAATCACTTTATCACAGAAACAGAGGACTGTACAAGCACTCCACATCTGAATACTCCTGCTGAACTGCAGTTCTCATTATATACATCTATGGGTGCAAAGAGCATCATTTAAATCCATAGATTTCTACAGTTAACGTTTTTTCTGTGGCAAATCCTCACTCTAGATAGCATATCCTGGTACTGAGTACTAACTACCTGCAGACTGGATTTGAGAATAAGCAGGTCCTGAGTATTACTCTCTCAAGCCACATAGTGTGAATAATACAGTTCCCACAGAAGAGAAACTTCACTAAGAAAATGACTGCGCCTGGATAACCAGGTTAAATCTTATTTCCCTCTCTACAGTAGAAATGTCCTTATTGTATAGCATAAACTACAAAAGCATAACTACTTTAGAATGCAACTTCAGCTGTAGAATGGAGGAAGCAAATTAAACAGACATTCCAAGTGATAAGCAAATTCCTTTTTGTTTCCTTCAAATGAAAAGGCTTTTATTAGAAATCCCCCCTGAGCAGTCAGGCAAGGACAGGGCGACTAGGGGTTTTCTGTTCAAGGTGGAGCAGAATCTGACTCAGTACTCCTGTTTTAGAATCTCTTGGAGAGATTTCAGTGTAATTCAGACAGCATCTATTAAGAGATTTTTACCATAGGAAAAATACCGGTGATAGTCTCAAGTCTGTCAGTTCAGTGACAAGTACTGTATGCAGAGCAAACCCCCCCCGCTTGCTTAGAGTGCGAGTTAAAACCAAGTGCGGTGTAAATGTTACATAGCATTTTTTTGTGAAGTTCTTTACAGGTCGCTCTCCCGATTTGTTTTCCCCTTGCCGGGCCGGACATGCTCTCAGAGATCTTTCCCGTACACCGACTTGTAACGTAGATATTCCTCCAGACACTGGATTGCGTTTTCATCTACAGTTGGGTCAAACTTGTTGGCTAGCAGATGATGGTTTTGGAGCATCCAATGAAGATCACCTGCCCCATACACACAGACGGCCCGTCGGTGGGCACCCGTACATGGTGGGTAGGGTGCCCCTTTGCTGACATCGCCCTCCAGGTAGGACCACTTCACCAATCTAGCAACAGCATTGACATCAGAGACCTCATACTTATCGTTGTAAGGCACCGATCCTGGCATGCCTGGCAGCCGGTGGAGGGTGGCCCAGACATGTTCATCTGGGCTATAAGTATCTTTTGACCACTCCAGCAGCTGCTGCGCCCTCGGGTTTTCAAAGAGGGCTTGAACAAAGTCCCTTGTGACCGCAATATAGGCACTGCCCGTGAACATGGGTGAGCCATGGGGCGGGAGGCTCTTCTCCGTGGTGGTTCGGATCACCGAGTTCTCCACGTGGTGGTGGTACTTCCAGCGAGCCGCCTTGATCGACGAGGGCTTCTCAGATTCCATATTGTTTCTCCCATTTAGAAACTTCAGGGTTCGGACAATCTCGGCGTTGGTTTTGATGGGGAAATCGGTGCCGCAAGTGTTTAAGAGATACCGCCAGGGCACGTTGCTCTTGAGTAGCTCCTCCATGCAGTTCAGGTCCGCTTGGACCCGGGACCAGGACGCGTACACTACTCTCTCCAGTTTCGTGGCCACAAAGACATTTTCGAAGCACGAGGCGATCCCTCGGACTGCCTCCTTGAATTCGTGCGGGGATTTCAGATCTACGTGGACACAGTATATATTCTGGGGCGTGTAGATGGACCTTAACAATCTTTCGAACATGTCAATCTTCTCATGCACTACCATGGAATACGCAATAGGAAAATCTTCCTCCTCTTTGCTCATTGGGAACTCAACAAACCTCCTGCGCGTTTTAAAGTGAGTGCAGTCCTTGGTCAAGTTCACGTAATCTTTCGGGGCTAAAGGCTCCGATTTGGTTTTCGTCGTCAGCCTGCTCAAAAGAGCTTCCTCTACTGCTTCCACATCCCCTCTGATGATCCGAGAGCAGTTGATCTGGCCCCTGGGAGACAACTTCAGAGACTGGTAGAGATGATCCTTGCAACCCTCGCTCTTCAGATGCACCGTCTCCTTCCCAAGGTCACTGAAGTTGCATTCCCAGGAGGAATATTTCAGCACCACCGTGGCAAACAGCATCAGAAATCCCATGAACAACAGGCGTTGAATCTGACACAGACACTTCCTCTCCCGAAACATCTTGGGGGGCGGGGGGAAATCTTCGCAACTGGCTCGAAAAGTTTCTTCCCAGTGATAAATCCACTCCCTAAATCAAGTTCCTCTTAATCAGCAGGATTTTGGGATACAAAAATCTGCCTCCGGGCGGGTAATCGGACAATTCGATCTGCGTGAGTGAATTAATCCTGGGTAGCAGGTGCATTAAGAGCAGCGGTTCCACAGCTTTGTCTTCCTTTTGTGCAATTACCTGAGCTCTGTTCAACCAGGGCGGGGCAGAGGTTTAGTCACCAGCTTGATTTCCCCCCCCGCCCCACCTTGAGGTGTGGAAAGACTTAGACTAAAGTCAAGGTGCAATAAACATCGGAAGTTTCTACCTTCCCACACCCCTTTACGTGGCGTTACCTTTACTAGGTGCTCGAATTTCTGGTACATCTAGTAGCTGGACTGGTTGCGTTATTGTCTGTCTCCTGCGGGAAAAATCTGAGGACCACACCACCTTTACCTTTAACTATTAGCTGCCTGCGGAAGTGCGACCCGCACCTCCATGGTCCACAAGATGCCCACTTCCTACAAAGTTCAAGGTAATCCAGCCTACAAACCCCTAGCCTATAGGAAGCGCTGCAGATACACAGTAAGGAACAGTCCTACATTGACAGGATGACTGACCAGAGGATCGAAGGGGTCTTCATCTCTGTCTGATTTCCTAGAAAGGGAAGTAAATCCACAGACAAGCGTATCCTCCACTCATTCCGTTTCTAGCTCACTTTATGGCTATCTAGGCTGTTAGCATCTTTAAAATACAGCAAGAACTAGTCCTTCGAAAAGCAACTCTGCCCTGTGGAGCTGACCAGGGCAGCGAAGTGAGGTGGATTTTAAAACCCTTTGATCGGCGTGAGCACTGCTTCGGACGAAAATCTTAGCACCCTTCCAACATGGCTAAGCATGAATGTGGCTTTCCTAACTTCTCTCCCCTCTGCTCACCTGTATCTGGATCAAGAGTGAGGCAGCAAATACAGATTCCCCTCTTGCTTCTCCTACTGTCTCTCTCCCTCCTGCTCCCTCCCTGTTTGCCTGCATCTGGCTGCTACCTTCAGTAGGATTCCTGACTCTTAAAACTGGGGCAAAGGTTGGGGCGCTCTTCACTTCCAGGGCATCTTTTCTTCCCATGTCCCTTTCTTCTGGCTTGGTTTGAGTGATGAGTCCATCTGTGACTGCCAAGTTGGCCTCACTTACAAATAGTATTTGCACCCTGTGAGCCAGATCCTGGTCTCATTGAAGCCAATGACCAGAGCTCCTACTGACTTTAATGGGACCAGGATTTGGCCTGCAGGGTGCCAATTGCATTGCACCTATTAAATACAAGACAAGTGACTCCATGACTCACTGCAAATAGCAATTTATTTAGGTATCTCCTAGCTCTCAGCGTTGCTGCTGCAGAAAAGACAGCCTCTCCTTAGGGAAGGCAGGAGATCCTTTGTTTCCTTCCTGTCTTTCAGAACTGTTGTTTGTCTTCAATTGGATCTTCAATTTTGATGGATAAAATAAAGTTAACACCTTTGGGGAGGTGGGGATTTGGAATCGATGTGTGCACAAAGCTTTAACTTAAAGCAGAACTTGCCCCATATCTGAAAAGCAGTGCCAGTTTCCATAGTACTTTCAGGGCTGGTTTAACACCAAATTTGAATGCAAATGGGACAGGAAGGAACTGGACCCTTTAAATAGTAAAGCTACTTGGAAAAGGTAAGTGAACAGATTGCATTTCTCTTTCCACTTATCAATGACAAATCTTAAAGGGGTGGAATATAGGCGAGCTATTTCCTAGCATATTATTGGTTGTATTTTAATGTTTTCTTTGTCCTCAAACCTGCAAAAGGAACCAGGGAAGCAGAACTCTGCACCTGACTTCACTTAGTTCTGTATGGGCATGGTGGGGTTTGCCTGCCCTTAGTTACTATCTTTTTCTAACATTTTAAAATATTAAAATCCCCTGATTCTGATGTCAGGTTATTCTCTAGGCGTGATAAATAATTGGCCATATTTCTTTCTGACACTAGGCCTAGAAATTCAGCCTGGCACTGAAGAAAGTACTGGTGTGCTGCAAATATCTTGACCAGGGAAGCCTCCCAAACTACCCCCAATTCAATTGATAATTACCTGGAGTGAATGTTCCTGGAGAGAAGACAGACAGAGACTGGGAAATGTTTGTTTTTCTCACTGGAGCAAAAATGTTCTCCCATGCCAAGGAAGGAGATACTAGGCAAATAGACTTGTACAAGGAATACTTATTCAGAAATACTTATGACTTGTTTCTGATAAATACTTAGACTGCAGGAGAGCATTCAGCTTTTTGTATTTCAAGGGAGGATGAAGAAATATAGGCCTAGCATTCTCCTACTCAGAGATACTCTTTTGGAAATTATCTGTTGCTGGGCGCAAACTGGTATATTCCAAGACAGGCAATTTTCTCTCTTTAGGGGAGTTTTATGCTCCCTGGAGGTAAGTTGGTTCTGGTGGAGATGGTTTAGTTATAACTGAAGAGAATATGAGCTCCATTAGAGATGACCACTCTGCTTTCAGTTTGGTAGCATCTAATTTATGTTAATAGCTCCTGGGAGATCCCTGTAGTGCTGCTGTTCTGGAGTATTATAGGGAGGTGCTAGAAGTCTTCTCAATGCCATCTCTCTTCTTCCACACCTTGATCCTCTAACTTAAATTACAGCATCCAAAGGGCTGAATATGCATTCTCTTCCATACAGACTTCCCTTGTGCATTAGGAAAATAAGATTGCAATTGCACAATTTTAGTCCTTTCTAGTTCAGGTTGCAACCTACATTGTAGGTGTGTCACACCTGGAAATGTTGTAGCAAATCATAAAGCACTCTTGCAGTAACAACAATAATGTATACAAAATAATGGCCCTGCAATAGCTCCCACATGCATAAAATGCAGAAGAAATTGTAGATCTGTACAAAGTGCAAAGCTTTCCAGATTTGTCTTCTATTTCATACATTCTTGCCCAATTTTCTAAGAACTACAGCATTATAATAATATTTCAGATGCCAGGGATATAAATGCCCCTAAACAGCCAACTGCTCCCTAAGGAGGGTTTGATCACTAATCTGGAGCAAGTGGGAGCAGAATTGGATCCACTTTGAAAATGTTTATACCCTAGGGTGACAAGGCAGCAAATGTGAAAAATCAGGACGAGGGGTGGGGGGTAATAGGAGGCTATATAAGAAAAAGACCCAAAAATCGGGACTGTCCCTATAAAATTGGGACATCTGGTCACCCTATTATACCCCTGTCATCAACCCATGCTCCTTGGCAGGAAAGAAAGGCCACAGCCTGATTCTGGCATGTAGACTTCCTGTATGAAATATGACACCAGTTCCCAGCTGCTTGTGTACATCTCACACAGAAATTCAGGCAGGGGGAGAGTAGAAACTATTTCCCTCCTGGTCACAGGTTTATTGGTTCTTGTAGCTTCCTGAAGCCTTGTTCCTGAAACTCTTCTCACTGAGAACAATGATCCTCTGTCTTTCCCCACTTACATGGTAGTAGTGCTCCCATTCTGTGAGCATCCACTTGTAGACAGTTGTGCTCTTAATGCTAGAGGAATCCATTTTTGGAATAGCAGTCAGACCCTCTGGCAGACTGGTCACTTGCAGGTTTTCATCTACATCTGTTTTCTGTGTTTTGTGATAAATTGCCATCTCTCCATACAAGGGACAAGGTGAGTGAGGTAATATATTTTAATGGACCAACTTCTCATGGTAAGAAACAAGCTTTGGCGCTACAGCGAGCTCTTTTCGGGTCTGTGAAAGGTATTGAGTGTCAGCTCAATACAACCACACATTCTAAGGTGAATGTGCTATTTGTTTGATCTTGCACCTAGCTGACACTCTCGGTACCCTTCCCAGAGTTGAAGAAGCTGTGTAAGCTTAAAAGCGTGTCTCTCTCACCACCAGTAGTTGGTCCAATAAAAGATATTGCCTCACCTGCCTTCCCTCTAATATCCTGGGACCGACACAGCTACGGTAATACTGCATACAACAATGGAATTTTCCTTATGTACTTGTTGGCTCTCAGCAGGGCCGGATTAACTTTTTGTGGGCCTGGTGCCGAACATATTTGTGGGCCACCATGGGGCAAGGTGCAGGGGTTGGGGGCAGGATGGTCAGTCTCCAGAGGGAAGGGCGGGCTGGGGGCAAAGAGGCATAGCAGGAGCAGCCCCACTCTGTGCAGCCCAGCAGGAGGGCACTGTTTACAAACCTGCAGCTGCCAGACACACACTGGCCTCCCCAGCCCTGTGCTGCCAGCATGCCCCTTCCCCTTGAGGGTGGGCCCGCACCACACCACCTCCCTGCCCAGTGCCCCACCCTTATGCCCAGCTCCCCCTTGCCCAGAGACCTCCCCCACTGGCCTCCCACCACAACTGCACTGCACCCTGCACACCACACTACTCACCCAGAGCCCACAGACCTCCCCACTACCCACCACCTTCCTCACAGCCCCACCATCACAGCTGCACAGCACCCCATATTCCTGAGGGGATTGGCACCAAAAAAATGAATTCTGTGCACAGTATTTTAAAATTCTGTACATTTTATTTGTCAATAAATAAATGTGGAGGCTCCAACATGATAGTGGGGAGCACAGGCAACTGGTTCCATTGAGGTGGAAGATTACGCTGTAGCCTCCCCACCACCCCACCCTGGGCCAGGGACTCAGCAGTAAAGCTGCACCCAACCCTGACACAGTGCAAGGGCCAGGCCTGCTCCAGAAACTCTCTGGGGCCCTGGCCCCCTGTGTAGGTGCACCAGATGTGGATGAGCAGGCTCAGCTGGGCAGCAGGATCCACGTGCAGAGGGACTTAGTGTGGGGGGATCCAGGTTGGGGTAAGAGTTTTCTCTGTGGGGCAATTTGGGTGTGGGTGGCTCAGTGGGGGATCTGGATGAACAGAAGCTCATTATGGGGTTCTAGGTGCAGGGCCAATGGGATTCTGTAGGGGATCCAGATGAAGGTGTTTGGGGCTCAGTGGGGTGGGTGTCTGGGGGGGTTCATTGGGGTGGTACGGATGCAGGGGAGGTGGGGCTTGTCAGAGTGAGGGTTCAGTGAGCCTGCTTAACAGGGGAGCCCCAGCTTCTGCCAACAGGATGCCGCATGCTGGGCTCCAGCTTCCCCACTTTCCACATCCCCTTCTCGTCCTCATTCCATGCCTCTTCCCCATTGCTCCATCTCCTCCCACCCCAGCCCCTTTGTACCCACTGTCTCTTCCCTCCCCACCCCCACTTCCTGCCCCTTCTCTTCCCCATCCCATGCCCCTTCCCCATGGCTCCATCTCCTCCCCAGGCTTGGGAGAGGAGAAACCACCCCCCTGCACAAGCCAGCAGATCAGAGTGGGTTGGGGCTGGGTTGCTCCACTTCCTGCTGCCCAGTGATTGCAGGACGGGCCTGGGAAGTGGAGTGCCCCAGCCCCAGCCCGCTCTGCTCTGCTTTGCTCCCCTGGCTCCTGGACTTTGGGGCAGAGGGGGAACCACCCTCCAGCAACACAGCTGGGAGCAGGCTGGGGCCAGGTTGCTCCACTTCCTGCTGCCTGGTGAGTGCAGGGCGTGCCTGACCCCTGCTTCAGTCCCCTGGGATGTGTACCTCAGGGGAGGGGTTTTGAGGGGAAGGGGTGGGTGGGAAGAGGCAGGGCAGGGGTAGTTTTCCTCACTGACTCGGCCATCCAGGGGATCGGGCTGCCTAGGGCCCCTTCTGACTCTGGGCCTGGCGTCATGGTAATCCTGGTACTGACTCTAGGTGGTGATTTTGTGTATTTCATCCTCATTACTAGCTATCTCATTACCCATGCCTTCAGCAGACTGCACATCAGTCTTAATTCTTATATTCCTTTATCCATATTAAGAAGCTAAACACTTCAGTCTACCAAAGTAGATAGAAGGCCTGATTCTTCACTTCCTTAGGAATTGTGTAGTCATCTTGACCTATGGAAAATAACATCATTTTTTTGTGAAGTTACCCTTTGAAAAAATATTAACACTTGTCATCATCATCCTTCCTACAGGAAAATCTCTGGAGGATCTATCATCCAGATCCTAGAAAGAATCATGAGCAACATGCAAACTTTCTATTTTATCCTGTCCTCCATGATTCACCTTTTGAAAAAACCTGCCTGAATCCCTTAGCAGCTGGGACCAATCATATTAGTAATAACCCTTCTTAATTTAAATTTGCTGATCATTGCTATGCCAGCTGCCAGTTTGTCTATATGGTATTGTGACTTTAAGTCATGTTCTGCTAGAAACAGTCCAACTCTTTTGTATTTTGGCATGTCTTGAGGGAGATGTTTAGAATGTTCAAAAATGTTTCCTGTTATTGTCAGTAATTGGAAAAGAGAATTTAATTATTTCATTTTTGTTAATGAAGAAAATAACCTTAATTTCTTGCTGAAATAAGCACGTATACCCAATTCACTCACTGTCTCTTAAAGCCAGTGTTTTATTTTACCTTTCAACAGTATTCCACACTGACAAATATGTGAAATCACAGCTAACTAATGCTTCTGTGTTCCATGGACTTCAGACTGGTAGGTGAGTAAAGGCCAATGAACACTGTGAAATCACATGGACAGCAGGAACAATGTTTTATTTATCAATGTCACTTGACACTGTGCCGGATGTGGATCAGCTAGATGTTGGGCTGGATGTGCTTGCTGGTTATTTCATAATGGATATAGCTCAATGCCTTTTTTGGGCCTATGATATGAAACTATGTACTAAACTAATCTATCTATGGGTCCAGAAATACACCAGTAGTAAGCAAATATTTTGAAATGCACATTGGGTAATTTGTATAAACAACCTTCCTTGTGACAAAAAACAAACCTCAGTTCTTCTCTGGCCAGCTTTCCCACTCTGAGCCACTTCACTTTATCTTTGAGTCCCACCACCCAGCTTACTCAAAGAGGAAACTACCAGGTAGCTTGGGACAGCAAAAGGCTGCATGTACACTCGCTCATTTGTCACCAGCGCACAGTGGTGATGCAAAGAGGTAGTATAGACAAGGCTGTGTATCGAGCATTGTCCCGACACTTCACTTTGCCCAAGAAGATGTAAGTCAGATGCACTGGAAAGTGTATTGCTTAGCATTGCACTCCCCTGCAGTCACCAGTGCGAGCAGTTAATTTGCATTTCAGAAATTTCATCTGAACCTGAAAAGAAAGCAGTGAATTTAAATCATAAAGCAAGATATGCAATGCAGTGCATATATGTGTGTATGCAGACACCTTTTCAAAGGGGCCTCCAAACCTGCACTCCAAAATTTTATGATATGCCTATTGGTATAAATAAATTCCCATAATTACATGAACAGAACTGGTAAGTGGATGCATTTTGCATGTGTAGACCACTGATAGCACGCATAAATGTTTCTCTGCAAATGTTCACTGAAGCTGCATGAGTTCAATTTTAGTAAATATTAAATATTTATAGTTTTAAAATAAAAGTACACATGAAACATATAGTTATATTTGTCTGATGGGAGAATGTAATTCTCCTGTGTGGTCAGGGACAATGCATTATATGCACATTGTCCATCATATTCTAACCCAGGGCAGCTAAAACATCCCATGACATGGGGTACCAGAAAACTAGAGCTGCACATGCTAGCTATATACCTTCACATACAGAACATTCCATAGAAAACAAAAGGCAGTATGCTCTTAGACACAGACAAGTCACTCAGTTACAGTAAATGAGGAAAATTCAGAGATGAAAAAAGGAATATTAATGTTTAGATGAAACTTGGGGTGTTATTTCATTGTCTATATTTCTCTTTGGAGTTTGTAGTAAACTGTCTATGAACTGATTGAATGGTTAATTACCTTATATTAATGAATGCAGCTAGTTACTGGTGTGTGTCTAGGAAACGGAGATTTACTTTAAAGCAACAATATATCTTATGTATTCTTCATCCAAGGAATACCTGCTGTGATTGTTTGCTGACACAAGCTTTATCAGCTTGCTAGAGGACTATAAAGGAAGCTTCAGGCCTGATTCTGTTTATCCAGAGGCTTAAACTTTGTCGGGGGAAGTTCAAGCCACAAAACTGAGGTCTCCAGGCTTATGCTGGAATATCCCTGCAAATTCTCATGGAAGAACTTAAACTCTACATATGGACTGCCTATTGGACTATAACTTTTTTAAAAATTGATTCCAGAAGGACTTTTATAAATCAGCATCCTCACCATCTCTACTAAGAAACCAATCTAAACTTTATTCATAGCTGTATGTATGATCTTTTAACCACAGTAACTGTTTTCTCTTAAAATAAAGTTTAGATTAGTTAATAAGAATTGGGCATAAGTGTGTATTAGGGTAAAATCTGAAATATGAATTGATTCAGTGGGTAACATGTCTGATCTCTTGGCACTGGTAGAACTTTATATATGGTGAGTAAGATTTTAAGTAATCCTCACTATATTTGACTTGGCTGTCTAGGTGGGAGCCCAAGGCTGAATTGCTTAAGGGAAACTGTATTTTGGGCGTCTTGGTAACCATAAGATATTACAAAAGCTGTTTTGTTACTAACTTGGTGAATCTAATTAGGATAAACCACCAGTTTTGGGAATTGTGTACCCCATTCTTTGGAGTTTGCCCTGATTGAGCATTCTCAGTGGGACTCCTCGAGTGACCATGGTCACATAAGTGTGCTATTTTTGATGGTAGTGTTCAGTCTGTCCAATGTGAATCATACCCCCAAAGGGAAAAGAGTAGAAATCTAGAGGTTTTATGCAAATAAGCCAATACACAAATTGGCCTATTTGATAACTAGGCTGTATATTTACATAACTGACAGCAACTGCCCAGAATACTTGGATTCAAATGTGTCACCCTGAAACTTCCAGTGCTGCATATTGATAACAGAAAAGCTTGCCTACCCCTTTCAGCCTTGGCCAGGTTTCCTCCTCCTCTTCCTTCCTTCATTCCTTGTATGCCTTCCCCCATTCTGTCCCCCTCTGTAGTGGGGGTAGGGAGTCACTCCTCTTTGTCCAGTTGCCCCCAATTCTGTCTCCCCTTCTCCAAGGACTCATGCCTCACTGGAGGTTCCATTACAGCCAGGATGGACCTCCATCAATGTGGAAGCCCAGCCCAGAGCACCAGGTAGCTACAGCTTTCCTTGAATCACACAGCTGAGGCCTAGTGTGCTATCCCCAGACACTGAGTGTATACTCTAACCATAACTCTTACTGTATGTGGGGTGGTATTTTACATGTTTTTGGTTGGAGTCCTCCACTGATATTTGAGAAGAGGTGTGTTTTTTCTGGTACCCATTCATTAGGTGATAATTTGAACTGGGTGAATAACAAACTTACTCACAAATTGTTCAGTACAAAAAATGCCAAAAGTCTCAATTCTATTTGGACAAATGGGAAAATATTTCACAAATTGTCATTCCCATCAATATGTCATCAAATTGTGTGTTTAAAATTTGAAATTCTGGTCAATTCTACAGTTGTCTGAACAATCGGGGTGGGGGGCGTGAGATTAGCACAACTTCTTACTACTTTCATTAAAAACAAAGAGTGGGATATTTTGACAAGCTCTTTATTTGCAACAGATTACCTACCAGCTCTAGGTATGATTCTCTGTAATAAAAGATCACATAAATTTCCCAATGCTAATTCAAAGGCAACTCTTGAACTGCCAGGGTCTTTAGATTAGATCTAAGGGACTTATTTCCACTGGAAATGGGACTTTTGTGGGACCAAAGATCATGGAGAAACATACAGCTCTGGAGCTGCAAGTACAAACCAAGGACTTTTCTTGTCAGAATTTCAAACTTACACATTATATCTTAAGTTTAAAGTCAGGTGTGGCTATTTGGCAAATTGGGGTTACAGAAATGTGAAATACACAACTGAATTTCCATTTCTTATAATTTATTCAGTTCCATTTTCTCATCAAGCCAAACATCTTAATACAAATTTGTGTGAAATATCACTTTCTAAATTGATTACTCTTTGTACAATCTTTCTGTGAAAGGGCCAAATCCTACACCTGTCCAAACACCTATGGCTACCTCCTATTGACATAAATAAGTCTGTTTTCTATGAGTTGTTTCAGCATGAGTTCTCTTCCAGATGCCTCTTCCAAAGAATATGGTGTCATCTTTGGCTCCATGTGTGGCATCAACAAGCTATATAATACTTGCTATACTTGGGGCAGAGCTGAACCTCCAATGAACTCTAATGGAAAGACTCTCATTGACTTCAATGAGTATTGGATGGGCCATCCAATTTCTGAAACTGATCAGTTCTCATAATTTATTCCCTTTTAGCCTGGAGTCCAAGATAGTTTTTGTATATGCACTTTGCAATGTGCTCATCAAGGCTGCCAAATTTGATTTTTTTTATGTGGAAACCTGTCCACTGGGAATTGTAATGAGACCTATTTCATATGGGTCATTTTTTAAAAGCCATCAGAGAAAAAAGAGCTAGCTGCTACTTGTGTGGACCAGATTCAATACCACTGGCCTAGAGATAAAACCTTCAAGCTCTGTTACCAGTCCCAAGCCCCTATTCAGTTTCTACTTATCATTTTTATTCTTCCCTAGTAAAACTTAAAGATTCTAAAATATTTATTTAGAATACTTTGAAGTATTATGACTGCTAAAAGGATTTGATCTATATCCAAAGTACGCATTAGAGCTAACCTAACTAAGAAATGCAACTGAGGCATGAGTCCAAGAGGAAAAACACAAGAGACATTTCTGTATTTGAACTGCGATTAAACTAATAGAAAAATCCTGACGTAAAAGCAAGTGTGATATTTACACAAGACCTTAGGGGAGGAAAAAAAACAACAGAGCACTTCCTGAAGAGATCAGGCATACTACCTTCTTTTCTTACCCTGAGCAATATTTACAAACTTGCCAAATTAAGGCCATCACTAACATTGAAATTAATTAATCAGATGATGTTTTCTGACTCTCAAACTCTCAGCTAGAGCCTTGGAAATGTTTTCCTAGAGCTGGCCAGGAGACAAGGCTGTTTATGCAGCAACTTTCAAGGTTTCAAAATTTGTTCTCTATTGGCTTCAACCGAACAGCATATTTTTGTTCTGAGAAACTGTTTCCTCTTCTCCCAGTATCTAATGAACAAGGGTTGCTTACTTGCTTTGTAGGATCATCATTTCAGAAAAATTCTGGGGGAGCAAAGTTGTCAGTAAATAGAACGTATGTGATTATATTATCCTGTAACGAGGGGGCAAATGATCAAAGATATAATGGAACATATAGACCTGTAAACTTGGAGGGAGGAAGCCAAGGTCAGAGGGGTGACTGCCCCCTTGCCTTGCCTTGCCTTGACTTCCAGCACTATCCAGGAGTCCTTAAAGAGGCATGGGGGAGGAATGCATCTCCACTTCACATCAGTGGAAGGCAATGAGACTCCCAACAAGCAAGTGTGCGATTAACAGGCAAACAAAGCAGCACCTAGAAACAGAGCAAACAGGCAGCGCGGAAGGACTCAGAACACCAGGAAAGCTGGATTTCCAAACAAAATCCTTGTACAAGTATGTAAGCAGTGGAAGCCAGAACTGAGTCTGTATAAAGAGCTGATCATGGAGAATAAAGATGAATTTTTTTTTAAAAGCTCTATCTCCATCTTTTATGCTGGGAGGAGAGGAGGACAAGAAGTGAGTGAGACACTAGTATCAGAAATAACACAAAATATTGGAACAGCTGCTAACGCTGTTTGAGTACTGTGACCTCAGACAATATGCAAATCTAGAGAACATCTTTTTTTTCCTAACAAAAAAGCAAGAAGCAGAAGAGGCAATAGATACTTGAATTTACAGAGCTAAGGACTCTGGTACCACATATCACTTCAGAGACATTTAAAGATTCCCTAACTAAAGGCAGGATCATCTGTAGAACATACAATTCCAGTTCGCAAGGGAGTGTGAGAGAAACAGCTCTAACCCTAAAGAAATGTCCAGGAAAAGGATCAAAACAATGACTGCCTCATGTGCAGAACAAGTACCTGTGTTCAAACTAAAGGAACCCAGGAAACAGGACAGACTGGCCAAGAATGTAGGCATCGTCCAGTGTTTGTACTATGTAAAGCAAAATGAAAGGCAGAAAGAAACCCCCCCACCAACCTATGGGCAGAGTGTGAGAAACATGAAGTAGTTACGTCCCAATGCTGAAGCCATCCCAGAAATAAAAAAGCAGCCGCACATGATGACTGAGGATGTAGACTTCCAATGAAGAGCAGGATTTTTGCAGTGTGATTCTAACAGCTCTAACAACTCTCACTGTACAAGCACTGCAAAAGAAAACAGCCAGCAACTATCATAGGAACTGACTTCTTCTGGCACCAGTGGGTGCTCAACCCCCTACCTCGGCCCCAGGCCCTACCCTCACTCCACCCCTGACCTGCCCCCATTCCAACCCCTTCCCCAAATCTCTGCCCCAGCCCCACCTCTTCCCTGCATCCTCCCCTGAGTGCACCATATTCCTGCTCCTCCTCCCTCCCTCCCAGAGCTTGCTACAGCTATTTAGTAGCAGCAAGCACTGGGAGATAGGCTCAGGATCGGGGACACAGCATGCTCAGGGGAGGAGGCGGAGGTGAGGTGCGGCAGGGAGTTTGGCTGCTGGTGGGTGGAGATCACCCACTAATTTTTCCCCATGGGCGCTCCAGCACTGGAGCAACCACCGAGTTGATGCCTATGACAACTATGCAATTCAATCAGCAGCCAATTTGATTTCAGATGGATTGTGGCGCAAGCTGCAATATAATCAGGGACTCTGAAAAGTAGCAATATGAGATCGAAGAAATGTAAATCTCCAGCTCTCCAATAAAACCATTCTGAGGCCAGTGGACAAACACAGGCTGTTGATAAGAAACCTATTAAACAAGAGATTATTGCTCAGTTGTAGTAGCTGACACACAGGAGTACCATCCATTGCTGAGGAGCAGGGCATGCAAGCCATGGATTTAATCACAATATGATAGCAGAATATCTTCAACATGACAGAAGAGAGAATGCTCCTGGAGGCAGTGTCCAGCACTCCAACAGAATACAAGGACATGGATACCGAGAGGGCAAGCTGAAATTAGAAAAACCACCTCCACATGCAGCTGTGTTATGATAGTCTCACAAGAGTTCCATTAACCTGGGTGGAGCCACTGAAGAAAGGCACTGGCAAGCCTAAAAAGAGGCATTACTACACCCACTGAAACTAGTGCACAGTGGATCAGCATCCTAGTAGTGGTGGGAGAACCATCAGGTAAACTGAGAATCTGGATTGACCCCAAACCCTTGAACAGAGCAATGAAAAGTCAGGTCAATACCCATTATCAGCAGTAGAGCACATAGTGCCCGATTTATCCAAGGCAAAAGTGTTCACTGTTTGTGAAATCAAGAATAGATGCCTTGAGATAGATAAACTACCTGATAATCTTTTCCCCACACTTTTGGAAGGTATTATTTGATACTAGTGCTTATGGGGATTAGCATGGCCCAAGAGGTGATCCAGTATAGTCAGTCAGTGATTAGAGGAAGCTCCTGGCAGCAAAATGGCATCCTTATTATAGAAGGAGGAGATCTCAAGGAAGAGGCAATCCAGGGCCATGATACCAAGTTGCAGCAACTCCTAAACAGGTGCTAGAAGTAGAATATTAGGCTGAATGCAGACCAGATGAAGCTGATGAGAACTGAGGTTCCTTTACATTGAACATCTGACCTCTGAGACACTTCGCTATCCCTTGAGAAACTGAGATCCATTAAAGAAATGGCCACACTGAAGGATATGAAGGGAGGCCACTGACTTATAGGGATAGCCAACTAGCTTTCCAGCTTCTGCCTGCACCTATCAGAATCCTGTGAGACAGTAACACAGCATGATTGCTGTTCCTGGGTTCTCTGACCATTCAAGTGGTGCATTTCAGAGTAAATAGAACCATGTGAGGCACCAGTCCTAAAGTACTACAATACTGTGGAGCAGCTATAGTGCGATTCCTCACAAGGAGGCCTGCAATCAGTGGTGGTTCAAACTCTGCAGCCCAATGCATTTCCTAGTAGAGCACTGACACAGAAATGTGATATGCTCAGATAGAAAAGGAGCTGCTGGCTGCGTTCTTTGGTATGGAACAGTTCACCTTTTGGGCACAAGGTGGATGTGTAGTCTGATCATAAGCCATTAGAAAGCATCATGAAGTCAGTGAGTGCACCCACAGAAGTATAATGCATGTTATTGAGACTGCAGTGCTATGACATGAGGATAAGGTGCTGCCCGGGGAAATGGGTACTGGTGGGAGGTATACTGAGCAAGGCATACCTCCCACAGTATAATGCAGGTGGCTATCTGGAAAAAGAGAGATTGTAGCATGTTGATAGACTACCTTTACTTGTCTAATTGAGCATTTTGGGCAATCCCACAAAGCATTGAACAGGATCGGAAGCTAGAGGCAGAAAATTATTCATATTCTAGGGCTGGTCAGATTACAAGGAGCAAACATGACCCAATTACCAAGTGAGAGATGAGCAATGTTTGCAAAATGAGATTTTTGTTTAAAGGAAACTGAGCAGTAAACCCAGCAGACTTAAGAGTTGAAATCATGAGATGGATACATGCTTCATACCTGGGGATAGAGGCATGCCTGAGATGAGCCAGGAGTGTATCTGTTGGCCAGGCATGAATGTCATCTAAGAGCAAACATGGAACAGTATGAAGTGTCCAAAGAGTAAAATGATCAACAGAAGGAGACTTTCTAGCCTCATGAAATCCTCACCCTGATGAAAGATTGGAACAGACCTCTTCACTTTGAATGACAGGAACTACATAGTCACAGTAGATTATTGCTCCACTCTCTAGAAAGTGGACTATCTGAAGGATCCAAGCCAGAACTGAGCTCAAGAAACTGAAGGTGCATTTTTCAAGGCATGACATACCTGACATGCTAAGTTCAGAAAATGGGCCATAGTATACTGCGGCAGAAATCAAACAGTGCAGTGACAAGTGTGTATTTGAACATATCTGTCCCTGGCTACCCACAAAACAAAAGGAAGGTGGTGCTAGTAATAAAGACAGCCAAGAGATTAATGGAAAAGGCAAAACAGATGGGAAGGGACCCTACCTGGAAAGGTTGGACCATTGCAATACACCCTCCTAGAGACTAGAGAGTAGCTCAGCATAGGAGCTTAAAGGCTGGGAAAACCAAAATTATGCTTCCCGTGAAGAGTCCCAGAATCTGCTGCAACCCAATGGAGGAAGAGTGGACAGCACACAAACAGTTAAGAAAATACCCAAGCAAAGTATACAGCAACTACAGCAAAGGAGCCGAGAATCTGAGGCTACTATGAATGATGGAGCAGGTCTGGGTCCAGCCATCAAATAGACACACAAAGCAAACGGCAAAAGTCCAACCTGCAGTGAGACGCAGACTCTATGAGCTAGCTATAGACTCAGAACACCAGTGGAGACAGAACTGAAGACAACTGCAGAGTAGTACAGAAAGAAGGAGCCCAGGTGAGGACCAGGGATAGGGTCTCAACCATCATCTTGCCTGACATAGTCAGCAGAAATGAGGGATAGGAACAATACAGAGAATCAAAAGGGTAGCACCCTGCAGAATGAGACATCAACCGATTGGAAGCAAGTCCCTCACAAACAGCAGCAGCACAAACAAGAAGTGGGAGACCTGTTCAAAGGTCAGCATATTTGAAGGATTGAGGCCTAACAGGTCACAATGGGATGGAACTAGAGGTTCTGTTCCTAGTGTGGGCCATATACTGGTAACCTTTGGCCCTAGCAGAAACCTGCATGAGAGACGTGATTCTTACAAGGAAAGATGTAGAAGCCTGCTTGGAACTGGAGAGAGAAGCACAGGTTACAGAGGGAAGAGCTTGAGGATGGCACCAGGAAGTCATTCTGCAGTTGCAGCATTTCTGTAAATAGTTCTCTTTATGAAGCTCCAATTTGGTTTTACATCTGTGGAGTCTTATGATGTTGTTACCCAGCAAGTGGTACATGAATGATTGTGGGACTATGAGCAAAGGTACCCTTGAAACAGGTGACCATGCTGATATTGCTAGTTCATTCAGCTGCTGATCGTAATGTGGTGGTGGTTGTACTAGAGTTTGCAGGCAAAACATATGAATCTTCAATTTAAAGCAGAGGGAGCTGTTGGCAGGATCTTCTTCAGAAGAGGCATTCGAATTCAAGTTTCCTCTTGGTCCAAAATAGCTCAATCTCTTGACCTTAAGCAATGCTGTAAAGACATATGTTTGTTTTTTGCCTTGGTTTTGTGCAGGGAGAGCTGTGGTGAGTGTGGGGATTTGCATGGGGCCATGCCTTTTCTCCAGCTGGTTCTGTCTGCTCTGGGGAAGCTGATGGAGTTTATTCTTGTTATTAGGCATGTGAGTATGATTCTCTGCTTAAGATGGTGAAGACACCTAGACCCTTTGTCAGGCACTTTGATACATATTATAAATCAAATAAAAATTATGGGGAACCTCCAAGAATCACCTCCCTGACTCTCCCCAAAACACTGATGTCTGCTCCAGGAATAGTGGTTTGATGGGGAATAGAAGCTGTTTATACTGGTGAGTGAAACAATAAATCATTTGCAGCTCCACCCAAAAATGCTGAGGCTGGTTCTGCTCTTGGCTAGGATTCAAACCATAGAGGTGTCACAGAGCCACAGGATCTGTGTTATGTCCCAGGTTTTAAACAGTCCCTCGGAGGAACCCCTTCAGTGTGCCAGATCTCCAAGGGGTCCCATCTTCCTTAATGGTAGGCCACATGGTCACAATGCCTCTGAGACTGAGCCTCTGGGCTCCAGTACTACTGCTTCACGCTGTGAGCAAGTCCAACTGAGAGAGACTCTCTTCAGGGACCAGTGCACCTCAGCAAGTATTTACAGTGACACCAGGCAGCCTTTTCAAAACAGAGTAAGGGTTTAGTTCAGCTGGATCGCAACATCGGGAAGTCCTGAAGTTAGCATAGTCCATCCTGGCCAAACCAGCTTTCTGCCTGGCCAAGCTTCCTTGGAATCCGTTTTTGGCCCTCTCTCTCTGTTTTGGTCAGTCCCAGGTGAGAACTGCTCAGTCTCTCAAAAGCCAACTTATACCCTTCCTGTCACCTCTCGGTTCACTGTCTTCCCAGCCATGCTGAGTTCACATGCTCTGCCTGCCAGAGTTATCTGTTAGATGTTAATTGTTCAGTCTTTGGTGCTGCTATTGTCCTTCTGGATCCTCCATTGATACGGGCAGGGGCAGATCTAGGTATTTTGCGACCCCAAGCACGGCAGGCAGGCTGTCTTCAGCGGCGCGCCTGTGGGAGGTCCCCGGTCCCGCAGATTCGGCAGCCCGCCTGTGGGAGGTCCGCCAAAGCCATGGGACCAGCGGACCCTCCGCAGGCATGCCACTGAAGGCAACCTGCCTGCCGCCCTCGCAGTGACCAGCAGAGCACCCCCCGTGACTTGCCACCCCAGGCACGAGCTTGGCGTGCTGGTGCCTGGAGCCAACCCTGGATCTGGGTTGGCTTCAGCTAGTTCTTTAAGTACCTATTCATTTCACCCCAGGTGGTTCATGTCTCTTGCTCTGCCTCTGCAGGTTTAACCCTTCTGCAGCCACTGGGTAGCAAAGAAAAGTAGAGAGGAAAACTGAGGCACACAGAGGAATCCTAAAAATATTACAGAAAATTCCCACTTTGTCACAAGAGGTAATAAAGTTTAGTTTACTTTTTTTTACCAAACATTAGTTAACCAGAGTTTTTTAATATAGCTTTACATAAGAATACTTTACATACCTATCACTATCTGAATATGGCACATTTGTATTGTTTGCTGTCTTATATTTATATTTTTTATGACTTAGACAAGTTAGATATCTTCAAATAACCAGGGCCTGATGAAATGCATCCTAGAATACTCAAGGTGCTGACTGAGGAGATATCTGAGCCATTAGCAATTACCTTTGAAAAGTCATGGAAGGCAGGATACATTCCAGAAGACTGGAAAAGGGCAAATATAGTTGCCATCTACAAAAAGGGAAAAAAGGACAACCAGGGGAATTACAGAGCAGTCAGCTTAACTTCTGTACCCGGAAAGATAATGGAGCAAATAATTAAGCAATGAATTTGAAAACACCTAGAAGATAAGGTGATAAATAACAGTCAACATTTGACATTTGTCAAGAACAAATATTGTAAAACCAACCTGATAGCTTTCTTTGACAGGGTAACAAGCCTTGTAGATAGAGGGAAGTGGTAGATGTGACATATGTTGACTTTAGTAAGGCTTTTGATACTGTCTCGCATGACCTTCTCATAAACAAATTAGGGAAATGCAATCTAGATGGAGCAACTTTAAGGTGGGTGCATAACTGGTTGGAAACTTGTTCCCAGAAAGCAATCATCAGTGGTTCATAGTTATACTGGAAGGGCATAATGAGTGGGGTCCCACAGAGATCAGTTCTGGGTCTGGTTCTGTTCAATATCTTCATCAGTGATTTAGAGAATGGCATGGATAGTACACTTACAAAGTTTGCGGATGATATCAAGCTAGAAGGGGTTGCAAGTGCTTTGGAGGATAGGATTAAAATTCAAAGTGATCTGGAGAAATGGTCTGAAGTAAATAGGATGAAATTCAATAAGGACAAATGCAAAGTACTTCACTTAGGAAGGAACAATCAGTTGCACGCATAGAAAATGGGAAATGACTGCCTAGGAAGGAGTATTGCGGAAAAGGATCTGGGGGTCATAGTGGATCACAAGCTAAATATGAGTCAACAGTGTAATGCTGTTGCAAAAAAAGCAAACATCATTCTGGGATGTATTAGCAGGAGTATTGTAAGTAAGACACAAGAAGTAATTCTTCCACTCTACTCTGCACTGATTAGACCTCAACTGGTGTATTGTGTTCAGTTCTGAGCACCACATTTCAGGAAACGTGAACAAATTGGAGAAAGTCCAGAGAAGAGCAACAAAAATGATTAAAGATCTAGAAAGCATAAGCTATGAGGGAAGATTGAAAAAATTGGATTTGTTTAGTCTGGAAAAAAGAAGAGTGAGAGGGGACATCACAGTTTTCAAGTACATAAAAAGTTGTTACAATGAGGAGGGAGAAAACTTGTTGCTCTTAACCTATGAGGCTAGGACAGGAAGCAATGGGCTTAAATTGCAGCAAGGGCAGTTTAGCTTGGATGTTAGGAAAAACTTCCTAAGTGTCAAAGTGGTTAAGCACTGGAACAAATTGCCTAGGAAGGCTGTGCGATCTTCATCTTTGGGGATTTTTAAGAGCAGTTTGGACAAACACCTGTCAGGGATGGTGTAGATCAGTGTTTCCCAAACTTAGGACGCCGCTTGTGTAGGGAAAGCCCCTGGTGGGCCTGGCTGGTTTGTTTACCTGCCCTGTCCACAGGTTCAGCTGATTGCTGCTCCCACTGGCCGCAGTTCACTGTTCCAGGCCAATGGGAGCTGCTGGAAGCAGGGCAAGTACTTCCCTCGGTCCACGCCACTTCCAGCAGCTCCCATTGTCCTGGAGCAGTGAACTGCGGCCAGTGGGAGCCGCAATTGGCCGGACCTGTGGATGTGGCAGGTAAACAAACCTGCCCAGCCCACCAGGGGCTTTCCCTACACAAGCGGCGTCCTAAGTTTGGGAAACACTTGTCTAGATAATACTTCGTCCTGCCATGAGTGCTGGAGTCTGGACTAGATGATCTCTCAAGGTCTCTTCCAGTCCTATGATTCTGTGTGTGTGTATTTCCATAACAAGATTATTTTAGCAGTTGCTAAATGAGTAAGATAGAAATGGCTATTTTCTTCCTACTTTAAAAAAAAAAAAAATAAAACTGCTCATCTTTGTGGTTTTCATTCTGCTTTTGTCAGATAAAAAGTCAGAGCTCAGATGCAACAGGTGTCAAGAAATTTTTTTTCTTGTTTGATCATTTTATTACTAGTGAGAGCCTGTGTGAAGAGTTCTGTCTGTGTACTGGTTATAAAACACTGGGTCTTTTTTTCCAAATTGCTTTGCCCTGCATTCATATTCAGAGAACAAACATTTTATTTCTGTGAACCATATGCCATCTGCTGTAAATGGAAGTGTTCTCTTGCACGTAAGAGAGCACCTGGTTGTCATTTCCCCCAGGTTGACACCCTGGGATGAACTGTTGAAGTTCATCCTATGAATTCTGCTAGGTTGTTGGTGTGTTCTCAATATCAAATGGCATCAAGGCTCGGAGTGCAATACCTCCCACCCTCCAAATAGGAGGTACAATGAGCCACAACAAGGAACTCAGACTTAAATTGAAATTATAAATGATGCAATATTAGTTTCTTTAGGAGCGTCTTCCCATCATGACTGAGCACTGTTGGTGTCAGTTGCTTCACAATGCAGGCCCAGTGATCATTATTCAAGTCCTTTCTTTACTCCAGTGGGAGTCTTGTTAGATGCACAGGAGGACTTCAGAACTAAGTGCAAAAAGAGTGAGTGCCTGGTTTGTATAGCATAAACCAGGGCTTGCAATAGAGCAAACAGTGTACTCAATGGATATAACCTCTTTTCAAGCAGATCCACAGTCCTCAAACGTATTCAAAATCTGAGTTTATACAAAGAATTATTAGGTTCTTTAATACTATGTGTCAACCAAGACCATTTTCATGAAGAATTTGATACTTTATGTACAACACAACAGTGGTGGTAATGCATACTTAGTCTTGTTAGTCATAGGGCCCACTTTCCATTTCCTGAGCTGATCCCTGTTATAGTGGTAGATTCTGCCTAGGTCTTACATGGGTGCACAGTTAAGGAATTGGGCACAAAGGAGCCTCATTCTCCATATGCTGCTGGCATAAGGACTAGACAGAATTGCAGAGAAGGACAAGCAGAAGGTGGAGCTATTGCTTAACCATCACTTACATTCTGGCAACAGGTTGTGAAGCATTCCTGAGTCTGAAGCCTTCCCCCATCGGTAACTGGCTGAGTGGGGCTAGACAACCAGCCACACAATGCATAGATTGCTGGGCATGCTGGGCATGAAGCTCCTGCCAGTAGACAGTGGGGCATCCAGGGAGTGCTTACAATTAATTCACAGGCTGGGCTAATTCACTCTTCTTTGTCTTCAAACCCAGTTGCTTGGGGAGGGACCCTGCACCCTTGTAATGGGAGCTCCATTTTCGATAAAGAACATGATCCCTGCCATTTTGTCTTGTGGGGGGAGGGCTGGGGGGAGGGAGAATTTCTACTGGCAGAATATTGCAGGGAGTGGTAAAAGCATCATTACCTGATTACCACCATCTCAATGCTTGCCTGTCTGAATCCCAGACCAAAAGGGAGAGGTGAAAGCAGCCTTTTCCCAGATACACTACACAACATTCCCCCAAGTTTCAATTGGCCCACATTAGTTGTGATGGGCCCTCTGTGCAATTTCCCTTGTAAACCAAACACCTATGAGGAATGCATTTCTTACCAGGCTCAGGCGGGGACAGTTCCTCTGCCCTTTTCCTCCATCTGTTCCACAGAGCCCTGGAGCTGTTCAGGGTGGTTGTGGCTCTCAATGAATGGCAGTGGTTTAGCATCACTGGAGATTGCTGTTGCTGTTGAGGGCTTCAGCTCCTTCTTAGGTTTGTCGTCATCATCCTCAGTTGGCCATTCAAGAACAAGTTGTTCAAGAGCTGTCTAAGGTGAAGAGGGGATTCCTACTCATGTTGCTGGCAAGCACCCAATGGAGCTCTTCATAGAGGGGAAATATATGTTGGGCATGATTGGATTGGGAGTTCTTATCATTTGCCCACCTTCTGAGCTTTCATCTTCTCCCAGCGCTGCTGACCAATCCCCTCCCTAACAAGCTTCTGTGAGACCTTATTTCAAGCCTTATGGTCTTGGAACTGAAATCATAAATGCTGCTGACATCACATCACAACTAAGAGAGCAGTTTGGTGCCAGTTGCAGGCCAGGCAGCTGCACACTAGGAAGGTCTCCTCCGCTTGCCATCTGACTGAACACAAGTGTAATAGTAACACAGACAGAGAGCTATGTGCAAGACAGGGCTCAATCGTTGAGGTGTACTGGGCAAGGGAAAAAGTTTCTGGTGCCAAGGAGTAGTAGCTAGGCACAACAAGTGTTCCAGGGTGGAGATTTTGGCCACATACTTGGGAGAGACTTTGTACTCAAGTTAACTTGAGCTGAGTTCTCACTGCATTACTGTACTAGCTCAAGCTTCCTTCCAATGAGCTAGATTGAGCTTAAAGAGCTATTTAACTTGAGCTAACTGTGCTGTGAAGATCCCCTCAGTCATAATTTGGTCTTCCTTTCCCCTTGCTCCAGGAGTAAGTAAGTTCTGCCAGCCCTGCTGCACGTTACTTCCCTTTCTGGGGGTTCAGCTTTGCTGACTGGCATATTGAGATAGCAGAGCCAAGTCTCCACCCACTCTGCTACTGTCCCCCTTTGGCTCCGCTGGGTGGGCAGGCAGGAATCTAGTACCTAATGCCCACTGTAGATTGAGCCCTGAGTGAATGCTCTTGGAAATATTCTTTGTGAAATCCACCTAGTGCTAGACTACAAGAAGGCGCAGACAAGACGCACAATAAGTTTGGAAAGACACTTTTTGTTAAGCTTATTGTGGCTCATGGGTGGTTCACTACTCTGTCAGCAACTCTTGTCAGGCCTGATCACAATCCCTGTCTAGAAAGTGACATGTAAGGTATAGTATACAGCCTGATAACACACAGGTCCTGAAAAATGATTGTGTGGTATAAGTATAGGCTGTGTACAAAGTTATGAAATATATTAGAATTATATCCTTAATGTGTTTTGGTAAGTAATGAATAAACCTAGTCTGCCTTAAATAAATAATTGTTTGCTTTTCTGACCAACTTAATTATCAGGCAAATAATAAAAGAACAGCAACATGTAAGGTAAACACAGCAATCAGCAGAGAATGTAGGGGAAAGATGACCTTCAACAGTTTCCTTGGGGCATGGAGACTGGACCCCCAGAAAGCTTTCCTGCCACTGAAGCAGGGTCAATGAACTTTGGAAAGAGATTCGGGGCGGGAGGGGAGGGAGAAGGATACTTTGGCACTCTTCACTCAAAGAGAGAAAGGAACAGAGCACTCAATCTGTGAAGGGCCTCGACCAGAATGCGTAGTCAGCCATGCTTAAAAAAAGACTTGTTGAGGTACACTTGTTTGGACAAGACTCAAACCCAATCTAACAAATTAGTCTTTAGAAGAATATTTTTACTTCCGTTTGCTTGTAACACTTTCTCTCTCTATTCTTCATACGTGGTATCACATAATTCTATGACCTTTTGTCAAATGTTTGTTTTACTGTAAACCAAGTCAGGGCTCATATTGAAGGGAAGGGTGTGTTAACCCCACATAAGAGAGCAGGCTGTAGTGTATTATCTCTTTAAAGGAGCAACAAACGTAACTCCTGTAAATATTCAGGGAGAGGGTAAGATACTACAGGGCAAATGGTTTTTCAGAAATTTGGGATTGGGAGTGTGTTGGCGGTCACTCTGTAAAAAGTAACTGGGCAATGGAAGCCAGGATGTGACCTGCATGCTTGTCTGCTGTGTGTTGGTGCCACAGCGGCATATCATTTAAGACACCTGCAGTTGCAGGGCAAGTTGGTGATGCAATCATTTACTGGTCTGCCTTGAACCCCAAAGCATCATGTTTACAACAAAGGACATTTTTAACTACAAAATTAACATAACCATATTCTTTTAAATGTCTTATATCATGTCAATATACTGCAACAGTTGAGCCACAGTCAGGGCCAGTGCAACCACTAGGTGAACTAGGCGGACGCTTAGAGTGCCAAGTGCTTGGGGGCACCAAAAAGCACAGTCAGGGTTGGTGGTGGAATGGAGGTGAGCTGGGGCGGGGAGGCTTGGGGAAGGCTGCCCTCAGCAAATAATGGCAGGGAAGCGGGCAGGGGAACCACTCCCCAGGGCCAGTGCAAGGATGTTTCGCAGCAGCTCCCCACTCTCCGCCCTGAGGCACCCCTCCTGCCCCTGCTCCACCTCCTCCCTGAGCACGCCATCGCTGCTTCACTTCTCCCGCCTCCGGAAGAAAATGCCGCCCCCCAAATCCTAGTACCCTAGGCGACCACCTAGGTCGCCTAAATGTTTGCACCGGCCCTCCCGCTCCCTACCCTAGTTCACCTCTGCTCCGCCTTTTCCCCTGAGCACGCCGTCCCTGCTCTAATTCTTCTCCCTTCCCAGGGTTGCTGCACCAAACAGATGATTGGCGCCACAAGTCTGGGAGGTGGGAGAAGTGGAGCGGCACTAGCCTGCTCAGGGGAGAAGGCGGAATGGAGGTGAGCTGGGGCAGGGGGGGAGCTGCCGTAGTGGGGGCTCCCGAGGCAAAGGGGGGCGGGGAGTTGCCATGCGGGTGCTGCACGGCTGGCAGTTGCCACAGGGAGTGCTCCCTGGCTCTTCCCCATGGGCTCACTTCTTCCTCCCACTCCCACTCCCCTGAAGACTGTAGCCAGGCCTGACCCTGCACTCACTGTATGGTAAGTGGATCAACCAGGCCCCAGCCTGTTCTGATCCCCTGGCTCCTAGCCGTGCTGCCGGTGAGTGCGGGGGGGAGGGGTCCAAGCCTTGGAGCCAGGAGAGCGGAGCAGGCTGGGTCTGGATCACTCCACTTCCCACAGGAAGTGGCCAGCCCCTCCTTCCCCCCATCCCTCACGGAGGTCTTGGATCACCCTCACCTCTTGCGAAAGCCTGAGTCAGGGACCCCCACAGCCCCCCCATGGAGGCCTGGGGCCAGCCCCTTCCCTCCCCATAGAGGCCTGGGTCCCCACACAGCCTCTCTGCAGGGGGGCTGCATAGGGAACCAAAACCACTAGAGATGGCCCTGAATCCCTGGGCCCGAGGGCGGAGCGCAATGTGGAACTTTCACCTAGAATGAAAAATATCCTTGCACCGGCCCTAGCCACAGTCTAGAAAAATCATGGAGGGTTCCTTGAAAACTATAATATTACTGAAAATTTAGGTTTTCTGGTCCAGAAACAACCAACCAACCAGTATTGATGCTTTTTACTCATTGTGAGCTTAGGGCAGTGACTTGTCACTTTTGCTGACATTTGAAACTCCTTTGCTTGACGCACCACTGATCTGAGCAATAGCTCATATTTCCAGGGGCACGGTTTCTCCTTCCACCCCAGCGCCCATTGTATTGTTGAAACCCCGTTGGTGTATGGAGAAAACTAAACACTCTAAATTACATGCTGTGGTGGTGTGCTGCATGAGGCACAGCTTATACGTGATGTAGCCATCTCTGTGTTCAGTGTGATGATGCATGTGTAGGCTAGCACCAGGGGCACAATAATTCTTTTGAACTGTGCACATAATTCTCTCAAGCCATTCTTAAACTAGTGCTGTGTGATTGAAATGTCCAACACTGATAGCATGACTACACCTTAGGGGAAGTCCTGTCTTTATTTTTATTTATTTTTTTTAAAAGGTACTGCTCAAAGAAACCAAATACTGTAATAGCTGGCTTAAGTACAAGGTTGTGGCTGCTTTTCACTGGAAAAGTAACATGATATAACAGTGCAAATGGAAGAAAAGTTCACAGTCATAAACAGACACAGCCAGGAAGAGTGGATTTGATCTTCCCATGTTTTCATAACCAGAGTACTGCAGATAATCTATTGAAAGGACTTTTAAAGAACCAGGGGTTGCTGTGTGTGACTGCCTCTGAACCAAAAAAAAAAAAAAAAAAAAGCATAAGAAATGAGGAACAAGACTGCGTGAAATGGGGTATTTTCAGCTTTAAGGATTATTTTGTGGGAGAACAATAGTAACCTATCAATTATCTGTCCAGTCTGTCTACTGCAGGTGTGTGTAAAGTGTCTGTCAGTGTGATATCAAAACACAGAACAATTAGAATAGCAAAACTGAGCCCAAATATCCTCCCCTGCCATTCAGCCTTCCAGGACAGGATTTTCCTATTATCTCCTTTTCTCCTGGGTATCCAGTGCAGGCCTAGTCAATCAAGTCTGAACATGCTCAGGGTCAGGGGTAGTCTGGTCTTTTTCTATAAAGTTCTACAGCTGGGGTGCTGCTACTAAGAATACCCTGTCAATGAGGTCTACGTAAATGATGAGCAGTCTCTTATTCTCGGGCCCTAGGTCAGGGGTCAGCAACCTATGGCACGTATGCCAAAGGTGGCACGTGAGCTGATTTTTGATGGCACGCGAGGCGGGCTGCTGTTCAGCCTGCCACCACTCTGGGGTTTCCACTGCTGGCTCCTGCCAGCCAGTGCCCACTGCCGGTCCCACTCAGTGCCCACTGCTGGCCTGGGGTTCCTTCCCGCAGGCTGGCAGTAGGTTGAGATCGGAGCTGGCAGCCGAAACCTCAGAGCAGTGGCAGGCTGAGCTCAGCCCGCTGCCACTCTGAGGTTCTGGCTGCTGGCCCCTTGCCAGCCGGGGTCCCCGCCACAGCCCCACTCACTTTGCTTCCAGTTAGAGTTCCAGCTCTGGCCCTGCTCAGCCCTACGAGCTGCCAGCTCCACTCACCTCAGCTGCTGATCTAGAGTTCCAGATCACTCAGAAGCTGATCACTCAGAAGCCTGTGTGCAGCTTAAAGTATCCAAATACGTGCCACCAGACATTGGAAAACTCGGCAAGGATCACACTAAACTAATAAGATATGCATTTTATTTTAATTTTAAATAAAGCTTCTGAAATATTTTGAAAACCTTGTTTCCTTTACATATAACAGTAGTTTGGTTGTATATTATAGACTTAGAGACTTTCTAAAAAACGTTAAAATGTATTACTGGCATGCAAAGCCTTAAATTAGAGTGTATACATGAAGACTTAGCACACCAGAGCTGAAAGGTTGCTGACCCTTGCCCTAGGTGCTTTGCCAATTACTTTGTTTATCAGAGCAGGTTACTTCGTTTGAATGTGCTTAGAACTTTTTCAGAGATTTCATGAGATTTTCACAAACAAATGAATCTTGCCAATCCTTTTTGTTTAAGGCAGAAATGGAGAGTGGAGGTTAGCCCCCCAGGGCTGCTGACTCAAGCCACTAAACCCTGCTTTGAAGATGCTGAATTCCTGCCATTGAAGTACCAGTGCTTCCGGTTTTATGTCAAGTAGCACTACTCTGAAAAAAAAATCTTCATCATAGGATGGCCAAGGGCATATATGTGTGCCACTGCACTGTTACCAAATCTGTCTTTGCTTTAATCTTTGTGCAAAAGAATATTTGGCGCTCTTCTATTATTGTGTTCCTTATTTTGACAGATCATCCATTTCCCCTCCTTCAACAGGTTTTTTTTCTTTTATATCTGCTGTATAAATTTTCCCCTCATTGCTATCTTTCTCTCACAGGAAGATGAAGTGAAAATCATCTGCAATCACTTTGATGTCTGGTACCTCTGGTCAGTCTGCTTCTTTGTCTCCTCTCTACACCTGTAAGAGTTCTCACTAGCATCTCTTGTGAGAATTTTTCTTTACCCACAACCAGGACGCTCCTTTCATAAAAACTGTAGGGAGATGGCGTGGGGTGGGAGAAGCGAAGTTGTTAGCATACATAGAACATCATGTATGATGTTTTTGCACAATTTGAGGAACGGGGGAACTGGAACATATAAACATGAAAAGTCAGGGGCAAATGTTGGTGGGGGACAACTATCGCCCCTTACCCTATAGCCAATGACACCCTGCCCACCACCAGTGCCAGGTGGCTACTCACATTCTCATTACCTACCTCCAACAAGAAGCAGGTGTAATGTTCCCTTAGGAAACAACTGAAGAGACTTCCACAAGAACCCCACTGATTTTTAGGCTTGCTCTGTATACTACATAACAAAGTACTTATCTTCCCAAACCAAATTAATTACCCATTGTGCTATCTCCTGTGCTTTCAGGAAGGGTTAGCTAGGCCTTGGGTAGGACTCCTTGTGCAGGACCCCTTAGGAGTAATTAGCATTCCAATCTCCCAACAACACTTTCATTTTGTGTATGTCAGAGCTGTACTCAGGAGGATTACAATGATTAGTAAATCTTCCTCTCTGTAATTCTATATGGATAAATCAGCTGGTAACAATGCCAGTTATCTGCACCCAGTGACATAAATTAAGGAACAGTAGGGAGAGAGGGTTTTTTATCTATATCTGGTTAATTTTTTTCTTCTTTTGATCTCTCTCATGCCCATAATGCAATGTCATTTGCTTGTAACAATGGGCTCTGGTAGTTAACATTCAGAATTATCATCAAGAGCATAGCAAACTGAATATTGACTCCAGCTCACCTATGAGACACACCCTAGTAATCTCTTCAAGAAGGGGAAAAGCAAATGAGTGTATTCTTAACACAATACATAATCTCTTGTCAATTAAAAATAGTCTGTCTTCCAAACCTCAAAAAAAGAAGATAACCTTTTGCTAGTTTAGCCATTGTAAATCTTTGCACTACTCCACTGAGCACTGACAATATTGTCAACAAGCTGCATGCAAAACATGAATACAAAATCCAAAACCAGGTAAAAAGGATTCATTTCAATCCTGAAACATGGGTCCATTTCTGAAGTCCATGAAGCTTTTGGGCTGATCCTGAGCCATTTTCTGATTTTACTAAAAACCATAGGAAACTGTGGTTTTGGATGGTTTTGACCCCAAATGTGGCAAAACTTCATGATTTAGACTGAGGCCGTGTCTTCACTATTAGAAAAGAGGCATTTGTTTACCTTAGGGCACATAACTAATATCCTGAGGTAAAAATAAAGGGAAGACCAGGCGGTTTTGTTTCACCATGAGGTAAACTGTGAGGTAAACAGCCCTCCAGGGGTTGACCTAGGCAAGTTTACCTCATGGTAAAACTAAACTGCCTGGTCTTCCCTGTATTTTTATCTCAGGAGAGCTCTTACTCATTAGTTATCCTGAGGTAAGGACTACATCTTTCTTGCCTTAAAGATGAGGCTAAGGTTTCTCTTTGAGCTTCATTCAAACTGAAATTCACTAGCAAACTCAGGATATGTTAACCCATATGTCTGCAATAAAATCTGTATAGTTCACTTTTCAGAGGCAGAGTTTCATAAGGTGCTAACTGCAAGCCAGTCATGCATTCTGAGATCATTTTGTTGTTGCCTCATCCTAGTTCTGAACTATTATTTTCAGGTCATGTCAGTAATCTGTTTCAAACAATTGTGTTCTTGTCATGTCAGTAGTGAATCAGTTTATTGTTGGATCGTGTCATTGTAAACAACAGACAGAGCTGAGCCAAAATTCTCTAGATTATAGAACATGCATAAGCACACAGCTCAACTGGCATAAATACAAAACAATAAATCAGTTTAGTCATGGTTACCAGATGCCTGGCACTGCAAAATGTGAAATTCTCCTCTAACTTAATACTTAAAACTGATTTCAATTTAAGATTCCACAGTGCTAGATTAGCACCTTAACTCCACTGAGATGTACAGATTTAGGTGGAGATTGAGAGTAAAGCTATCAAAACAGTCTGTAATATGCACATCCTTTCTTTTGTATGAGGATACGAATGAAGAGCTTAGGGCCTATGTAGTTTGAACTCAGAAGGCCAGGGCAGAGGGAACCATCTAATATTGTATAAGTACCTCAAAGGAGATCATGCACCTTCTGAGAAATACCTATTTGAGTTCATCAGCAATGGAAAATCACATGGGTGCTCTTGGCAAAACTGAAGAATCAAGCATAGAGTTTGGGTTGAAGGCATTTGGAAACTTAGCTTTGTAATTTTCCCATGGCTGCAATTACAAAATGCTTGGTTCGGTAGCTGGAACTGCTAACTGCAAAGATATACTTTTTATAAACAACTGTCTAAGGTGTTGAAGCAACAAGATTACTGAAGAATCGGAGTATGAAGGTGTTCCTCTGTTCTAGAAGCTATGAGTAGCCATCAAAGCTGCCAGTACCTACCTACTTCTATGTATCAGAAATAACATGCTAAAGGGGACTGGTGTACTACATTTAAAATGGCAGACTCCTAATAGGGGTGCCAACTTTGGTTGGATAAATTCCTGGGGGTTTCATCACATGACATATCTTTAATTAAAGAGCCATCTTTAATTCCTGGAGACTCTGGAACAATCCTGGAGGGCTGACAACTGTAACTCCTAGTACTAGCATTCTTTCTTAACATGATCTCACTGATGCCTACTGTGGTGGAGTCTGGGCAGCCATGCAATGGGAGTCTGGGGTAGGCATGGCAGGGATCTGATGTCAGGGCAGCTGGCTGGCCCCGGGGGGCCTGGGGAGACATGGCGGGGGTCAGCCAACAATCTTTAATAAGTTGAGAACCACTGGTCTAGAACCAAGACCTGCAGCGCTACCAGGCAGCTGACAGCTTGTGCTCCACTTCCCGTGACCTGCTGTGGACCCACACTATGGAAAGCTCCAAGAGGCATTCCAGGAATTGTCCATGCAACAGTGTGGATTTTCTGTAGCTGCTGTGACTGTTCCTAGCTTGATCTTGGTTTGATTTGGACTTTGAGTCCTGACTCTGACTTTGACCACCCTTGTTGTAATCCTGACATTCCCTCATGGCAGTAGCGTGGAGCTACTAAATTGCTGGTGTTCCTCTTGCCCAATATTAGCTCCACAGCATGGATTAAGTTAATGTTTTTCAAACTTGGGATGCCGCTTGTGTAGGGAAAGCCCCTGGTGGGCTAGGCTGTTTTGTTTACCTGCTGCGTTCACAGGTTTGGCCAATCACGGCTCCCACTGGCTGCAGTTCACTGCTCCAGGTCAATGGCAGCTGCTGGAAGTGGTGCAGGCCAAGGGACACACTGGTTGCTGCTTCCAGCAGCTCCCATTGGCCTGGAGTGGCAAACCTCAGCCAGTGAGAGCCGCGATCGGCCGGACCTGTGGATGGGGCAGGTAAACAAACCGGCCTGGACCAACAGGGGCTTTCCCTACACAAGTGTCATCCCAAGTTTGGGAAACACTGGATTAAGTTAATGTTAACAGTGTGATGCTGTGGACTCACAGGTGGGAAGCACCTACTGTGATGTTATCTGATTTAAGCTATGACCATGTAGATCATTGCTGCTACCACTGTTATATAATTGCAACAAATCTTGTACAAAATGTGGCATGTAAGATGTGTCTGGAAGGGTTATGATTATGATTATGCTATTTGTATGCAAGTATAATTTTTGTATTTGAGTTATGAATATTTGCTCTATACCTATATTTCAAATATGTTTGCTGCTGTTGCTAACAAGGTAGTTTGCCTGCACATCTTGAAGCGACTATTCAAGTTAAGTGGCCCGTCAAGGGACACAACTCTCAATGGACCATGGAAGATGCCCATTCACGCCTGACGGACTTTCATGTGAACAACTAGAGTACAGTAAAGGCCTCTACTGTGACTAAGGGCTTGTCTACACTGCAATGTTGTTGCCAAAACTTTTGTCTTTTGTGAGTACTTAAAGGCCCCCTGCAAAAGACAAAAGTTTTGCCAATGCAAGCGGCAGTGTGAACGCAGCTTTGTCGGCAGGAGCACTCTCCTGCCAACAAAGCTTATGCCACCCGTGAGGCTCGAAGTATTTTGTCGGCAAAAGAGCATTCACACACGCTGACTTTTAGCAACAAGGCTGTTTCACAAAGGGCAAGTCATGCATGACCACCTGATTGCCTTCTATGATGAGATAACTGGCTCTGTGGATATACGGGAAGTGGTGGATGTGATGTACCTTGACTTTAGCAAACTTTTGATATGGTCTCCCACACTGTGCTTGCCAGCAAGTTAAAGTAGTATGGATTTGATGAATGGACTATAAGGTGGATAGAAAGCTGGCTAGATCATCTGGCTCAATGGGTAGTGATCGCTGCCACTAGCCAAGGATTCCAGGGCTTGGCTCCCTTTGGTCTCCCAAAACCTTCTTTGGGGGACCCCAAGACTCAGAAGCCCTGAGTCTTACCACAAAGGGAAATAACCCCCCTCTCCTTATCTTCTCTTTACTTCCTCCCCAGGCTTCCCCCTGTGGTTTCCTGAAAATTTACTGTATTAAACTTCCTGAATTACAAAACAGAGAGGACAATTCACCTCCCCCACTCTTCCCCTAGGCCGCACAGAATTCACCCTCCGTAAAATCTAACACAAGAGAATTTCCTTCCCTTCGTTCCTTAGCCTCCCCAGTAGAAACTCAAACAGTTTGAAAAGAAAGCTTTATATATAAAAGTAAATGAATAACACATAAACATCGGTCCTCTGTAATCAGGTTAGACATACAGGAGTCATATTAGCTTAAGAAAAAATGAATAAACAACCTTATTCAAAATAAATACAATTAAAATATACCAGCAACTACACAACATTAAATACAAAAACAACATAAAAAAACCTATTGTCGTTCTCCTTTGTTACTTACACTTGGAAACAAAGATTAGAAACTTGAAAATAGACAGAACCCTTCATAGCCGAGAGACAGACAAAAGACAAACACCCCAAAATTCCCATCCTCTGATTTGAAAAATCTGGTTTCCTGATATGGTCTCTGTCAGATGTGTGGTTTCCCTTGTTACCCTTTACAGGTAAAAGAAACATTAACCCTTGGCTATCTGTTTTGACAATGGTCTCCACACTGTGCTTGCCAGCAAGTTAAAGAAGGTATGGATTTGATGATGGACTATAAGGGTGGATGAAAGCGGCTGATCGTCTGCTCAATGGTAGTGATCAATGTGCTCTATGTTTTTAGTTGGCAGCCGTATCAAGCCAGAGTAGCCCCAAGAGTCAGTTTCTGGGGCTCGGTCTTGTTCCAAAACTTTATTAATAAATCTGGATGGATGGATGGATTCCCCTCATCAAGTCCACGGATGACCACTAAAGAATGGGAGGGAGAGGTAGATTACGCTGGAGTGGGTAGGGATAGTCCAGAGTGATTCGACAATTGTGGAAAGGATTGGGCCAAAAGAAATCTCGATGAAGTTCAACAAGGACAGAGTCAGATGTCTGCTCTTAGGATGGAAGAATCCCAATGCATCTGCGACAGGCTGGGGACCGCACTGGCTAAGTGGCAGTTCTGCAAGAAACAGGACCTGGATTACAGTGAATGAGAAGCTGGATATGAAGTCAGACAGTAGTTGCCCTGTTGCCAAGAAGGCCAACGCGATATTGATATATTGCATACTGTATTAGTAGGCAACATTGCCAGCAACGAAGGGAAGTGTATTACCCCTCTGTTTGGCTCTGGTTGAGAGGTCACATCTGAGTATGATGTGTCCAGTTTTGGGCGCCCCCATTACAGAAAGAATGTGGACAAATTAGAGAGAGTCCAGCGGAGGACATGAACATTATATCAGGGTGGGGGCACATAATTTACGAGGAAAGGCTGAGGAGGAAACTGGTCTTATTTAGCTGCAGCAAGAGAGATGAAGGAGGATTTGATAGTACTCCTTGTCAACGACCTTGAAGGGGTTCCAAAGAGATGGAAGCTAGGCTGTTCTCAGTGGTGAGCAGATGACAGACCAACGACGCAATGGTCTCAAGTTGGACAGTGGGGGAGGTCTAGGGCTGGATAATTAGGAAAAACTATTTCATAGGAGGGTGGTAAAGCATTGGAATGGGTTACCTAGGGAGGTGGTGGAATCTCGATCCTTAGAGGTTTTTAAGGGCTGGCTTGACAAAGTCCTGGCTAGGATGCTTTAGTTGGGGTTGGCCCTGCTTTGAGCAGGGGGTTGGACTAGATGACCTCCTGAGGTCTCTTCTAACCCTAATCTTCTATGATTCTGTGTTTCTCCACTAACTGTGCTGAGGGCTTTGTTTGAAACAATGGATTTCCTTCCACATGCCTCTTTCCTGCACAAACCTCTGGACTATGAACTTATATTAATGGGAGCATTCTAACAAAAGGACTGAGGACCTTCCAATGATTTGGAAGCAACCAGGGTCTTGACTTAAGCCGGCAGTTTATTCCATCATTGCTACAAGCCTGAACCAAGAACTTTGCAATTATTGGGTGTATTTGATTCCTTTAACCAATTTTAACTCGCCTTTCTTTTATTAAATAAACCTTTAGATTTTAAATACTAAAGGATTGGCAACAGGGTGTTTACTGGGTAAGATCTGAGTTGTATATTGACCTGGGTGTGCAGCTGGTCCTTTGGGATCAGAAGAACTTTTTATTTGATTAAATTGGTTTTAAAGAACCACTCATCTTTAAGTCTAGTGCTTTTGGTGGTGATACAAGGACTGGAATACCTAAGGAAACTGCTTTTCTGACTTCTGTTTCACCACACTGGCTAACAAGAAGTTTACTTTTGTTGCTGGTTTGGTATATCTTATGGGAACATAACCACCAGTTTTGGAGTGTGTCTGCCCTATTTCTCAGCAGTTTGTACTGAATTTGGTATTCTCAGTTGTGACCCACGCAGGTATGGTGATACCTACTTTGAACAAGGTATTGGTTTTTGATATTGGAAGGGGAAACGACTTCTTTTTGTGATTATAATTTTTTTAAGGGTGTTTGTCATTTTAACTTAATTGAAACCTAGCCAATATTGCTGTTACTTGCTACTGCTGAGACTTGATAGAACAGTTTCTCAGAACAATTTACAAACCCATAACAAATATATTGACATAGAACCAGAAAGAGAAGGAACTTTGATTAATAAATAGCCCATAGTTGAAAATGAACAAGATCAAAAAGTTTGTCTCTGAGCCTATATCTCACCGAGCAATTATGAAAGCTGGAGTCAGGGGAATGATCTTTGTTGGTACTGCTGGAATGAGAATAAAATTGAAGGTCCTTTTTAATTTTGGAACTTAGTAAGCACCTATATAAACATAACTCTAACAGGGACCTAATTGTTTTTTATATTCCAAGACGTTGCAACAGTCATGAACGTATATGACCTGTAAAGGTATTGGTTGTTAACAGTGCCAGTAGTTGTCAAACATAGTAGACTTAAAAACACATGTCAGCTAAGGATGTAAATGATACAGGATATCATGCTGGAATGGGAAAACCTAGTAAAGGTTCTTTTCTGTCTGAAGAATAAGAGCGGGTTTGGCTAGATTACAATTTCCAGTGTATGTTTCAAGATCTGTAGGATTAACTGGAAATTTTAGTGAAATGCATAGATGTGTGTTCTGCTTTTGGATGGGAGCTGGGGATAAGGATGCATGTCTCCCTGTATAAACTGGAATAGTTATACTAGCTGTTATACTGACAGAAGCTGTATGTAAGCATAGACTGCAGAGGTAATGGTTTATGGGAGGGAAAAGGGGAGTTAAATTTGGTTTCCACCATGTTTTATGATGCACACTGTGGTTTCAAATATACTGTCTTAAAAGGCAGAAGAGAACCTGTAACTGACTGACAATTTTTCCAGACTCCCGCAAAAACCTTGACTACAATCTAACAAGACACCCATAAAACAAACCCTGATTTCTGATCAGCAGATAGTTTCCCCACATGGAACAATTTTTTTCCTTCTCCAAGAAGATCCCATGACTCCTTTTATAATCCCACCCATACGAAATGAATCCTGGGCTCTCCTCAGTACATCCCATGAAAGAGGTGGCAAATATCCACACTGGTTCTAGAGAATTAGTCCAAGATATGCAACATAGAGCCTCTTTTCTTGGGCAAACGACCCAAGGTAAAATCCATGTTAGAAAAAACTCCCAAAGCCACAGCAGAAAGCGCTATAACCACAGTGACTCTGCCAAGTATCCTTTATTTTCCCTTTTCCAACAGTTATTGATAGTAAATATGCAAGATTTACGTACATACAATAAAAGAAACCCAGGTTGAGCAGTCATACTGCAGGGCAGTAAAAGACGATTGGTCTTGATGGGACTATCATTTCATGGGTTATTAAGGCAGTGAAATCAGGAGGGGGCAAAGGAGAAGCGCAAGCCCAGATCTGTGGGTATGGTTACAAAAATTTCCAACAAGGTTAGAGAACTAGACAAACTTAGTGCTGGTTTGGATTGGGCCAGTTCCCCTTTCACCCCATTCTACTTGTAACAATTATTTCCTTATTGCTGGCATGAAGGGTGCAGCTGTGCATGTGTATTTGGGGAAGGAAATAAATCCTGTTTTCCTTTTCACTGAAGCACCTGAACAATCGTGACGCTTGTAATGGAATTTAGCAATGCAATCTCTCTAACAAGAATGCTAAAGGAAAGAATGAGTAATTCATTATCAGCCTGTTGGGAGGTGGTAGAAGTTTGTTCACTTACCATACTTTATTCTTCTCAGAAACTTTATCACCACTCTCTTATCACCAAATCTGAAATGCCTCTTTTCATGAATTGCATAAAACTTGAAGTATTTCATTCCCTGAACTTTCCTTTAGAAATAACCCCCAATATACTTTTTGTTGAACGAATTTTTAGGTCAGAAACAAAATCCAGAACAGTGTACTGTGCTATCTTTATATTCTCATAAAGTACGGTGAGTGTCAGGCAGTATTCCTAATGGAGGATTGCAACTAGCTGTGTGAAAGAGTGGGGAAGATGAATACTAATTTTTGCTGCTTTTGAAGTAAATAAATTGTTCACAAAAATGTCGTCAGCCTAGATTCTATTAAAGTGGGCACTAGGGCCAGGGCCGGCGCTTCCATTTAGGCAACCTAGGCGGTCGCCTACGGCACCAGGATTTGGGGAGGCGGCATTTTGCTCCGGTGGACCTCCCACAGGCGTGCCTGAGGAGGGTCCGCTGGTCCCGCGGCTCCAGTGGAGCATCCTAGGCATGCCTGCGGCAGGTCCACCGGAGCCGCGGGACCAGCGGACCCTCCGCGTACCGCCGTGGTTGGGGTGGCGAAATGGCTAGAGCCAGCCCTGCACCTAGGGTGCCAAAAACCCTGGCGCCGCTCCTGACTATGGCCATCCTTAGGATTTATGGGGCCTTACGCAGTATTATTAAACTGGTGTCCTTATGCCCGATTTGCTCTTAGCAACACAAACATAAGCTTACAGTATTGGCAAACTTACTAAATGCACTCTGTTAAAACCAGTTTAAGCAAATTAAGCACACTACAATGCTGATGGACTATGTCCCCCCTTCCCCCTTGATTGCTGACACATACGGAGCTTCATATGGAGTAGATACTGTGGCAGCCTGGATTCACAGTCAAGAGGGGAGGGACGAGGCAGGAAAGGATATTGAGCCGCCTTGCTGGTGGGGGAAATGGGGCAGGGGGAACTGGGTCTTCAGTTGCTCCATGGGGCCCCGGGCCGAGGGGGCTTATCTGGAACAAGGAGCACCCACTGGTTGGGGTCTCCATCCACTGGGTGCCGGTGCTGCCTCCTGCCCAGCATTGTCCTGGAACCCCATGCTCCCAAGCCTCTGCATTTGAATAATGACGGGGCTGGGTTGGGCACACAGGGCGAGGGGGGAGCTGCATGCACAAAACCCTTGCACCAGCACTGCCCCAGGCCTGGCAGGGGCCTGAGAGCACAAGGAGGAGGCGGGGGCCACGTCCCAGGGAACCCAGCTGTCTGCAGTGCATGGTGGCGCTGCAACCAGAAACCCCTGGGGCTGTCGCTGAGCCTCCCCCCTCGCTCCCACACCACCAAGTGTACGAACCTCTGGGGGGAGGAGGTGGGGCTGGAGCAGAACCGCAGAGACTGAGAGCTCCTCTCCTCCCCCATCACTGGCAGGAGCCCTCAGCTGGCAGCCAGCTGGCCGAGCAGAGCAAGTGGTTGGGGCGAGGGGGGAGGGAGAAGGCAGCCCAGGGCCCGCTGGCCGAAAGCAGCCAGGGTGAGGGGCTGGGCCAGAGAGGAACCAGCACTGCAGCCGCTTGGCTGTGGTGCACATGGAGCATTGCGCCGGGCCAGCGCATGGCACCTTCTTTGGCAGGCTGGCCTGGGCACCTGCCCCAGCTGTCCACCCCTGGTGCTGGTGGTGCCCCAAATTTTCTGGTGCCCTATGCAGTTGTGTATGCTGCGTATGCCTAAGGAGGGCTCTGGCGGGCACAAAACATTCAGATGTTTATGATAATTTTGAGGTGATTTTATTTTTATTTAATCTTATTCTGATCTTAACTATCTGATAGAAATTAAATAACTGAAGTGGTATTTCTGATTCTTCAGTTAGCTGAACCCAAAGGCCTCAAAAAGGTCTAGCAGAATCAGAAATTTTCATCTCAGGGGAAAGTGGAGCTGATGTCTTAGCATGTTTCAAAGTGACCATTTTCCCCAGTATATCTCAGTGAAGCAAAATTGCAGGAAGGAGAAGAAATATATTGCTTAAAACAAAATGAAGAAAATGTCTGAGCAAAATCTTGCAAAAAATAGTCATAACATCAAGCTATAAAAATTGTCTTCTGAATGGGATTTACTTTCATGTTCCTTTTCTCAATTGTGTGTTTATAATAATGTCTGTAAGGAAAAAAATAATGGTATATAAATATGTATATATTTAATCCAAGAGAGTGAAATAAATCTTATGGTCCCTTCCCATCTTTCAATTTCAGTAAATGCATTTTAAAAATGAGATTGGGATAAAATTTTCAAAAGCACCTGAGTGACTTAGTAGCCTAAATCCCATTTTTCAAAGATGACTTAGAATTTAGGATCCTAATTAGATTTGGACCAGATTTTTAAAGATATTTAGGCATTACTGCTCTCAGCATTGCAATGCCTAAGTGATTTAGGAGCCAAATTCTGCTAGGTGTTGCAACACTGAGCACAGCAACACCTAAATAGCATTTAAAAAATCTGGCTCCTGAGGGCCTTAAATCACTTTTGAAAATGAGATTAGGATCCTGAACCTTTTACCCAAGAATGGCTTTGTTCTGTACATACTTGAATTTTTTATGTGAAATGTAACCCAAAAAAGAGAAAAGTTTCCTCCTCTTTGTGATATATAAGGAAAGCCAGAAAATTGAGGGGCTAAATGGAGAAGAGTATGTTGTTCGGCTTGTTTTCTATCTGAGAAATCTCAGGTATAGTATGTCCGGCTTGTGCTGAAGAATTAAAGAATTGGAGTTCAGAAATATATTAGAATAACTCTGGGAGCAAGAGAGAGTCTTGCTGGCTTATGAGATAGGAAGGCATATGGCTGTGGAAAAGGAGATAGCAAAGAGGGTATGAGGTGAAAATGAGACATGGAAGATGGACAAGAAGTTGTAATTTATATAATATTTTGTGGGTTCAGCAGTTTGACAATCCACCTTTTTTTTTCTTTTTTCATTTAGTTTTGAAAATGTAAATTTCAAATGCTTGTAAAAATGTGAGGAGTTTTCCATTACCTTGTTGATATCTGTATCCTACAGCCTCAGAGTATGATCAGTTCATGATGACAAAGTTATTGCCTCATAAACAGGAGGCACCTTTGAATAATTAAAATATTTCCTCACTGGCTTTCAGGTGGTAGGTGAATGGGACAAGTCTGCATACTTCATACCTCCACAGGCAAGGAAGAGGTTTAAAAATTCAGTTTGGAAGGAGGGGGAGAAAGAGCACTTGTTCCACCCTGCTATAACTGCCAAAGCTATCAAGGATAAAAGGGGGAAGCCCTCCAATAAGGGCCAAGGAATTAGAGAAGGTAGTCTGGCCAGGGTGGCCCCGGGGTAGTAGATCCAGGCTCAGGGAGCTAAATGCAAGAGTGAAGCAAGTGAGAAGTTTTTTTTTGGTTTTTTTTCCCCTTGGCTGTCAGGATCTGTGCTACGAGGGTCAGTCAGTGAGTTTATCATTTTAGGAGACATCCTGGCTGAAGGAAGCTGTATCCATGTGCAATACCTTGATTTTGGGTTGTAACTGAGGTAAGCCCTCTTGAATGTGTTTGGGTCTCACAGGAGTGCAAGTTTGCTGCTAATCAATAATGAATCTCACCATAAGGCTCTTTGGCAGTTGACAGTGAAAGCTCTGTTGACAGTGAAAACTGAGGAACAGCTTTATGCTGTTCGGTAAATTGGGGTCTTCACCTGAAAAATCAAGCCACTGCCACAGTTTCACTGTCTCCTCATCCCATGTACGAAGTTTATTTGCTGCTTAGCACAAAACGTTGTCTCACCCTCAAATACAATCTTGACAGCAAAACAATACAAGCCGTTGTGCCTCATGACACTAGCTGTTGGCCACGTTTGTATATGTAAGCTCCCTGCTCCACAATGTCAAAAGTTGCTTTAAAAAAAGTTAGATCAATTTTGACTATAAAGCCAAATAAGGAATAATCGTATTTGTCTTAAAGTGTCACTTCCAAGCAGAATGGATGTTCAGTGGTGATGATTTGCAAAGTAATAATTGGCTAATGTACAGAGAGGACATTAATTCTTTAGAAATGATTTTATCTAAGAACTGAACTTCATTCCTTCCAAGAGAATAAATCCATAGGTCTATATGCTATTTTCTTCCACTCCCAGTTTATAGCAATAACACCTTAGGAAAAGTCTTATGCTGATATTATTAATAGCTGTCTTTCTCCCTCAGGAGACAGCATAATATAGTTGTATATAGGATTCAGGAGCTCTTGAGTTCTAACTCTGGCTATTCAGCTGAATTTCCCTGTGGCCTTTGGTGTATCACCCAGAGATAAACCCAGAACTCATCTCCACAGCCATGGAGGTCCCCTAGGCAGAAGAACCAGTGCAGTACTGGGCTGTGCATGAGTAGATTCTAGATTCCAGGATGCCACAGAAGGGAAGGAAGGACACATCCCACATATGGTGAAAAGCTCAGTCCTTTGACACCTATGTGAATAAAAGTGAGGGCGGGGGCGCGACTAGGGAACCACAGCTACACAGATTCTCTCTGGCCCTCCCCGAGGCCATGTTAAGGGTGTACAGAGCTACTTCAACCCAAGTTATCCACTGTGAAATGACCCCTCACCCCACCCACAGCCACACTGTGGACTTCAGTGGTGGATTTAGAGTTAGTGGGGCCCTGTGTGCAGCTTCATTTCTGGGAGCCCCCCCTTCGGGACCCAGCCAAGAAAAAGAACATTCTCTCTTATCTCTTCCCCTCCACCCCATTTTTCCTTCTTCATCCTCTTCCTATATTATGAATAATGGGAAGTAAATGAAAATAAAGTGAGGTACCTTGACTGGGGTACAGGAGGGGATGTGGGGGTGTGGCTCTGGGAGGGAGTTTGGGTGCTGGGTGCAGCCTCTGGGCTGGGGCAGGGGGTTAGGGTGCAGGAAGGGGTTGGGGGGCAACACTTACCTTGAGCGGCGTAGCTCCCAAAGCGACCAGCACAGACACTCTTCCAGGAGCAGCTTCTAGGTGGGAGGGCAGGGGGTCTCTGCGCTGCTGCCCGCAGGCACCACCCCTGCAGCTCCCATTGGCCACAGTTCCCAGCCAATGGGAGCTGCAGAGTCAGCACTTGAGGCGGAGGCAGCATGTGGAGACACACATGTCCTGGGGCCACAAGGACATGCCAGCTGCTTCTGGGAATGGCACAGAGGGAAGAGGCAGAGCAGGCAGGGAGCCGCCCTAGCCCTGCTGCTGTCATGTCTCTGCCCAATGGTGCACAGACACATGCCAGCAGCCAGTCACTTCCAGGAGCGGCGTGGGGCCACCAGCCATGGCATGCAAGTAGCCTGCCTGCCTGAGCCCTGCTGCAATGCCAGCCGGGACTCAGTTGTCCGAGATGAGATTTGTCTTGCATTTTGGGGGCCCTCTATCATTGAGGGCCCCATGCCACCACATGGTTTGTTACATTGTAAATCTGCTCCTGGTGGACTTAATGGAAAAATGTATCTCTTTGTGTCGGCTACTGGGGCTGGACGCTGGTGTCATAAACAGATAGCTAAGGGTTAATATTTCTTTTACCTGTAAAGGGTTAACAAAGGGAACCACACACCTGACCAGAGGACCAATCAGGAAACCGGATTTTTCAAAGCTCAGGGAGGGAATGTTTGGGTCTGTCTCCTCCTGTTCTGTTGCTCTCGGCTCTGAGAGTGAACTTTCTCTCTCAAGCTCTGTAATCTTCTGTTTCCAAGGTTGTAAGTACAAGGTAGAAAGACAGTAAGCTTCTATTGTTTTTTTTTTTTGTATTACATGTGTGTAGTTTCCTGGAAGTTTATAAGGATATCTTTTTGAATAAGGCTGTTTACATTTTATTTTAAGCAATTGACCCTGTATATTGCCAACCTTGATACAGAGAACATTTTTGCTTTTTATTTCTTTCTTATATAAAGCTTTCTTTTAAAAACCTGTTTGAGTTTTCTCTGGGAAGACTAAGGAACGAAGGGAGGGGGAAATCTCTTTGTGTTAGATTGACTAGGTTTGAATCTGCAAGCGTCTAGGTGAGGGGTTGAGGGGGAGAGACACTTGATCTCTCTGTGTTTGCATTTCAAGGACTTGAAACGGTAGCTCCTAGGGCCAGCCAGGGAGGAAATAAAGAGGAGACAAGGGGAGGGGGTTATTTCCCTTTGTTGTAGACTCAGGGCATCTGAGTCTTGGGGTCCCCGCAGGGAAGGTTTTGGGGAGACCAGAGTGAGACAGGCACTGTAATTCCTGTCTGGTGGCAGCGCTATCAGATCCAAGCTGGTAATTAAGCTTGGAGGGTTTAAGCTAGGCACCCACATTTTGGGCGCTATGGTTCAGAATTGGGATTTATGCTTATGATAGCTGGTTCGACTCATTTGATTTAGAATTAGAAAGGTTGGGGACAGGTATGTGGGCCCCCTTCTGAGGCTTTGATCCTTCCTCTCTCCACTGTGCAATAACAGAGCTAATTTAGACTCAAGTAAGAGTCTTGTTATGAGCTGCAATTACTGATACCTAGGTCTAAGCATTAGACCTACCTTGGGCTAGTGGTTCTGATGCAAGAAGACTATCCAGGTGCACCAGCAGTGAGGCTCCCCTATTAACAGCTGAAATCACTGAGAGCTGTGTTTAAGTAAGGGGGGCCTGAAGACATATTGGTGAATGGCCAGTGGGGCAGCTGGCAGAGAAGACTGGAGCAGAACCCCACAGAGAGGCATGGCAATCGGTCATCGAGGGCCCAAGCAGCAGAGCATATAAGGTGCCTCCATATCATCTCTGCCTCCCCCTTCCACCCAGGCTGAGAGATGAACTCTGCAGATGAACTTCTGAACTCTGGGGCTGCACTGACCAAGGATAGCAACTGTGAGTGGGGTGACTTTTGGGTTGCTGGACTTAAGAACCCAAAGGGAAAGGACACAGCTCAATCTCCTTGGGGGTGGGTCTTCTGGTTCCTGGTTTGTGTTTATGAACTCTAGTTGTGGTGGTTTTCCCAATTTAATGCTAAGTTGTTTACCTCCTGTTAAAGATTTTTGCTACACCGAGACTCTGTGCTTGCTAGAAGGGAAGTATTGCCTCTTTGAGGCACCTAGGGGTGTGTGTGTAATTTTCCCAGCTCACTGGGTGGGGGCTCGAGCTGGTTTTGTATTGTATTGTTGAAAGAGAGCCCCGAGGCACTGAACCCAGCTCTTGTTGCTGCCAATTGTGCCTGGGGAAGGGTTACACTTACAAAATTAAAAAACAATGTAGTTCAAATATTTTAATATTCTTCTCAGTTAATGATGTATGTGATCTTCCTGTATCAGACAAGATAAACACTATCATTCATTGGAAGTTCAAATGTATAGACTAAGATATTTTGCTAGATATCTTAACTTCATTTTGTGCAATTCTTTATTCCATAATGCAGATATTAAATTTCTTTCAATAATTGCATCTGGCATTGTCACTAACCAAATTCGCTCTTGTGGTCATAATGCCATGTATACCTGATTGTTTTCTATAAATGTAATGATTTATTCGTGTTTGCAGGTTGTAGCCATGTTGGTCCCAGGATATCAGAAAGAAAAGGTGGGTGAGGTAATGTCTTTAATGGACCAACATCTGTTCGTGAAAGAGACAAGCTTTTGAGCTATATGGAGCTCTTCTTCAGCTCTAAGAGAGGTACTCGTGTAACCCATGCACCTTCTGGGTGTGGTGTTTAGTCCCATCTAGTGGCACTGAGACCACTTAGAAATTGTTAAATGAGTCTGCTCTACAACCTTAGCTAAGAGCCAGTTGGCTTTTAGCTCATGCAGTAGAGGCTCATGCACCAAGGTTCTAGGTTCAATCCCGCCCAGTGACAACTGGGGTCTGTTAATGTTACACTCGCTGTCACAACTAGATACAAGGTGGAAGAGATAGTTTAGCATAAGTAGTTAACACGTTCTTTGGGACCATTCAGAAGCTGTTCAATAAAAGATAACTCATCTGCTTCATCTCTCTAATAGTTTATTCAATAATTCTTCAATTCTAGGGTTTCCAATGTAATGCTGAATAGTATAAGCATGACAATTTATAACTAACTCACGCACAGCATATTATGTGAGCTTGCATTTACAGCAGTGGTTCTCAGACTTTTGTACTGGTGACCTCTTTCACATAGTCTGAGTGTGACCCCCCCCCTTATAAATTAAAAACACCTTTAAATATATTTAACTCCATTATAAATTCTGAAGGCAAAGCAGGGTTTGAGGTGGAGGCTGACAGCTCGTGACCCCGCCACCCCCCATAATAACCTCGCGATGCCCTGAGGGGTCCTTACCCCCAATTTGAGAATTCCTGATTTACAGCAACCCAGTCCTATCATATCTGACATCTCACTTTCAGATAACTGAAGAGACACTGACTATGACAGTGAAATTACACGAAACATACTGTGTATTAGTTTTAACATTCTGCTCTCTTTAAATGTGTCCTTTCATCATCTTCCTCGACTAGTTTAAAACTACGCTTTCTATACACAGTGCCAGGCCTATTGGCATGAGCCACATCACGTTCATCAGCACTCCCTTCTTCTTAATCATTGTCCCGCTCCAGAACCACACAAAGTTCATCCATTTCATAAAGTGGGTTTGAACAAACATCCCTGTTGGGAAAAGATTCCTAATATTCAGCTTTAATTTTCCCTTGCTCTTTCCCATCACATTGCTCCTATTTCTATCCCCTCAGAGCTGGTCAAATAATTCATTTACTTCCTTAGCTTTATACCTTCAAATATTTGTAGAGATGTTTAATATTTCTCTTAGTTATTTGGAATATACCATTCTTATCTCTTCCTCATGAGCAATTCCTATCAGCTTCTTAGTTGTTTCTTTTATTCTTCTCTGAATTCCCCTACATTTTCTTTCTTTCTTTAGGGCCCTACCAAATTCACAGCCATGAAAAACATGTCACAGACCATGAAATCTGGTCTCCCCCATGAAATGTGGTCTTTTGTGTGTGTTCACCCTATTCTATACAGATTTCATGGGGGAGACCAGCGTTTCTCAAATTGGGGATCCTGACCCAAAAGGGAATTGCAGGGGTGTTGCAAGGTTATTTTAGGGGGGCCGCAATATTGCCACCCCTACTTCTGCGCTGCTTTCAGAGCTGGGAGGCTGGAGAGAGTGACGGCTGCTGACCGAGGGCCCAGCTCTGAAGGTAGCAGTGCAGAAGTAAGGGTGGCAGTACCATACCATGGCATCCTTACTTCTGCACCGCTGCTGGCAGTGGCTCTGCCTTCAGAGCTGGTCTTCTGGCCAGCAGCCGCCGCTCTCCAGCCACCCAGTTCTGACAGCAGTGCCGCCGCCAGCAACAGCACAGAAGTAAGAGTAACCTTGTGACCTCCCCACAACTCCTTTTTGGGTCAGGACCCCTACAATTAAAACACTGTGAAATTTCAGATTTAAATAGCTGAAATCATGACATTTACAATTTTTAAAATCCAATCACCATGAAATTGACCAAAATGGACCATGAATTTGGTCAGGCACTAGTCATACTGCAGTGCCCTGAATTGTATACAGTATTCCAGATGTGGTTCCACCTTCTCTGGTACATGATGTGCTTTTGAGTAAGCAGTCTGGGATCACAATGTTAGCCATTTAATTTGCTGTCCTTTATCATATCCTGGGTGTGTTATTCCATGAGAAGAGATACTTAGATAGGAATAATTGAATTTCTGATTATTACTTTTTGTCCAGCTTAGCTTATATTTGTCTATGTTGCATCATGTTATTTTTTCCCCATATTTAACCTCCCTAGGTCTCTTTGTATCATAGTTCTTTCATGACTGCTGTTCGCAACACCCAATCATGGTTTAAATTATTTTTGACAGAAGCTTTTCAACTAATGCCAGATGTACTGTGTATCTGATTAACTTTCTTCACTCACTCTCTGAATCAGCCTTTGTCACCCCACAGAATCCCAAATCATTACACAGTATAGATTAAGTGAATGTAATGGTCATGACAGGTGCCAGGCTGACTGCTATAAAAACTTCAATTTTTGTTGATCTAATGAACAGGTATGGCTAGCAACATACTTACCTCTGATTGTCATACCCATCTGCCTCAGCCCTGTATGAAAGAGGCCCATTTGTGAGGTTAAGAAGGTAAATAGGTCTCCATGATTAATTTGGTCCTTGGTCTGTCATCTGTGGCTAGAAACAAGGCCAATTGCAATGATGGTGGTCTACTAGGATAGGTGCTAAGACACCTGCTCATTGTGCAAGCTAACAAACAGCCACTAATATTAATATCATCATTACTGCTCTGCATCAGATTCCTTCAATGACTGAGAACTCACTCAGTAAACGTTTTCTGAGTCATAGAATTCCCCCATTTTACAAATTGTTTTTTTTGTGTTCATTTACTGAGCATTACAGACAGCAACAATTCAGGAGCCTTTTTCTTTGTGCAACACAAAGTTTTCAGGGTTGCATGTACAGCCAGTCAAAATTATTATTTAAACTTTAGATATGAAACTGGATTTTCAACTGAAAATTCCCATGAAAAGTGCCTGTTTACCTCAAACTTCTGAAGTTTTTTCATTTTAAAAAAATAAAAACAAACATCTTTTTCATTTGGGGGTTATCCAGTTTTAGCTGAAAAATAAAGTTTGGGTCAGGACTGGATTTTGCATGCAAAGCTGAAATTTTCCAGAAGGAAAAAGCCATTTTCTGTCCAGCTTTACTCACATCTGTTTAGGTACTATTTATATACCATGTTGATTGCCATAATATAAATGCACCGATAGCTGCCATGCTAACTTTCTGAAACCCATTCAGAATTACTCTGGAAGTAAAAATATTTTAAGAGATGTTCTCCTATGTAATAAAATTCATGTTTAAATTGGAGAAAGCGAAGTTGCTTAATTTTATTCCAATAAGTTTTCCAAGCGAAGTTACTTAATTTTATTCCAACTAATTAGTGATTTTGGCCTAAAATCTTATTATTATAATGTAAATTTGGATAGATGTGCTACCTACTTCCACTGCCTCTACCAGATCTCCAATTCATAATTGGATTTTAAAATTAGGCTAATATTTTGAGGTCATTTTGTAAATAAATACAGATTTGATCCAAACCAGTCTGATTCCCTTTGTACCCTCTCTAAAAGTGGCAATAAATTGGTGGAAGCAAAAAAGAAGATAGGACTAGTGACTTCAGCCTTAGAGAGGAAGGATGGCTCAGTGATTAGGAGGCTTAGGGGTTCACGTCCTTCCTTCACCACATACATTCCTGTGTGGCTTTGGGCAAGTCACTTAGGGTATGTCCACAGGGCATTTAAAAACCTACAGCAGAGAGTCACAGACTTGGGCTCAAGGGGTTCGTTCTACAGTGCTAAACAGCAGTGTAGACACTTGGGCTTGGAAGACCAGGGACCAGGTGTGCTTCAAAGCCCAAGCTCTAGCCTGAGCTAGGATGTCTATGCTGCTATTTTTAGCACCATAGCATGAGTCCAAGTCTGTAGACTGGGGCTCTTGGACTCTCCACAGTTTTTAAAATGCAGTGTAGACGTACCTTTAATCTCTCTGTGCCTTAGTTCACTAAATGGGGATAATGGCACTTCCCTACCACAAGGTGTGTTGTGAGGATAAATTAAATCAAGGATTGTGAGATGCTCAGACACTATGGTGACGGGTCATGTATGTACCAAAGCCTTTACTACCAGGCCATCTCCTGTTTATTTGGATTCAGGATTTTGGTCCAGATTAAACTGTAGGAAAATGCATGTTTTTGTGAACACAGGATAAAGTCTCCAAATGCGGGAAGCCCACTGACAAACATTCAGTGATGATTTAAGCCCATGTTTCACTTTCCAGCTGTGCAGCGCAAAGGGGAGCGGTTCTGCTGTAGTTTTCTGTCTGGAGCTCTGTGGAAGGGGAAGTGGCTAAGCAGGAGGCAAGCTACATTTAGACCAGCCAAATACCTGTGCAGCATGCTGTTTCACCCAAACAGTGGCAGGCCCATTGGTGAAATCAGAGGTGAATTCATTTTTCTGTCCATGTATTGTGAACAATTGAAGACATCTGTAGTGGGCATAATTCAGGAATAGATCACCACTGATAACTGGGCTAGTATTTTCTAAAACCAAAACTGATGTGGAAGAACCTCCCAAACCAACCATGATCCTGAAAGTCTATTAACAGTGAGATCAAATGAGTCAGGATTAGACTCAGTTGCAAGATACTTTCTGCTGAATAAAGATGAGGTTTTTTTGATCTCTGTAAACATAGTAATTTTGAAAGTTGTCTTTTATAAATTGATTGTATAAAGGTAACTTTATATAAAATGGCACATCTATTTCGTATGTTTGTTTAGTCCGCTTTGTATCGCACAGAGTGGCTTATGTGTGTTTGATTTCCCGAGGCAACAATCAGTCGGATCTGTCCATGCATCACAGCACTTTATACACATGCTTTCAATGGGGTTTCAGAGCACAATTCACTTTGCATGAAATAGTGATTTGAACCTGGACCAGAGCAGTGTCTGGATGAAGGATCACATAACCTGCATACCTCCTGGAGTGGAAAATAAAATGGCAGAGAGTATACAGAACAGTATATGCCATTCGTTAGATATAACAAAAAGCAAGCAAGACCTGCTGTCCTAATTCAGGAAGCATAGGATACAAAAGAGGTGAAAAGAGGGCCACAGAAAGCAGTGTGAGAAGGCACTGGGGCCTGCAGTGACAGTGCTCAGTTATAAACCTCTACTAGTGTTGTTGTTTAATAGGATGCAGCTGTAGTTGTGTCTGTAACAATGCTATCTTGTGTGCCATTGGAATGAGAAGTGACAACCATGAGCAGCTTCTAAGGAATCAGGTCTTCCAGCCTCCCAGCAGCGAGGGGGGGAAGGGGAGGGGGCATCCCTATGCTGAGCAATGCCTAGGACTGAGGAAAGAAGAGTGCAATCTCACAGCTGAGCAGCTGTGGTTGTGTTAAGGGAGGAGGAGAGCGCTCCAAATAAATGATTTTTTGGTTTACAGGCAGTACTAAAAAATTGGAAAGTTATTTTGTTTTGAGTAAACTGAAAATGAATTTTTTAAAATGTCTGGAAAACTGAAAAGTAAAAAATCATATTGGGTTAAACATTTTGTTTTGATTTTGGGGCTCTTTAAAATGCTTTATCAAAGTTAAGGAAATTCTCAGTCAGTCAGTTTGACTGGAATATTGAAATACTTCAATCCCCCCTGCCCCAGAATGTTTTTAGGTTATTTTTTTATGCAAACAATTCAGTAAATTCAGCGAATTTGCAAAATGTTTGTTTTGATCCAAATCTGCATTTTATTTTTTTTGTCCACTGTTGGGGGGCCGAATGGCCAGAAGATTTCACCCAACTCTCAAGAGGAGGAGACTGTAGTGGTCTCTCATTCTGACAGCACAACTAGTCTTAAACTCAGAATTTAGCATCTGAAGAGTCTATCAGTGTCTTACCCGGTATAGACATTAAGATGGATTCCATCTGCCAGAAGTGGCTGAATTGTAGTGAGACTGCACGGACGTAGTTTAGGAAGCAGGTTGGAATTCTTTGTGATGAAAGGCTTTGAATATGTGATTTTTTTTTTGTTATATTGTACTATGTTCTTCATGTCATTGATAATAAAAAAAAATGAAGGATGTCCCAGAACTATCATGGCCTTCTTGCCACATTAATTTTCCGAAAGCTTATTTTAGTTCTTCTAGCATTTCTACTGCTTCCAAAATACACGTTTCCCCCCTTTGTTCATGCTTAGGTACTTCATAATATTCTTCTGCATCCCTGTCTCTGTGTGCAACAGTATTAAATGGAATGGATTGGTACATTGTTCCTTTTTATTTACTGTTTATTGCAGAAGGAAGTTTACCTACGCGGATCCCTGCCAGTTAACAGATGTTAAAACACAAATTTCATTGTTTACACTAGGGTTCTAAGAGGTGTTGAATAACCTTTTTTTTCTTCTGTGAACACAGCCTAAAACTTCCCTTCCTCATTACCAGAGTCAGTGTATCACGGGGTAATATCATATTAGTTCTGCTTCTCATGAGGACAAGACATTTAAACTAGGTCTACACTGGAACTGGACGGTGTAATTTCCAGTTTGGGTAGACATACACAGGCTAGCTTTGATGTGAGCAGTGTTTCCTAAAATAGCAGCATAGCTGTAGTGTTGGGATGACAGGACAGACTAGCCACCTGACTATGTAACTAGCGTCTTGAGTAGGATTTTACCCAGGACAGTTAGCCCATCCTACCGCCCTGTCTCTTTGCCCACACTGTACTATTAGCATGCTAGCTTGATCAAAGCTAGCACATGCATGTCTACCTGAGCTGATATTACGTCTTCAGCTTCAGTGTAGATATACCCTTAGTTGTTTCTGTGCATTAAGGGCCCAGGGATTCATTAATTTTAGTTCAAGAGATGCCTAATAAAAAACTTTAGGAACTCTTTTGATTAAAAAATAAATGTAAATACCATGCTAAGAAAAATAATAAATCCAGCAGGCTCCCTTCAGCCCCAGAACTGGATAACTCTAACAAGTAAATAAAAATTGAACCTCTAAAATGGCTTCCTCCCTGGAAAGCTTTCATCACTTCCTGAAAAGCCTGAAACTAGGAAGGCATTGCCTAAAAGGGGCACAGATTCAGGTTATTTCAGACCAAAGGAGAGTAAATTACAAGACTCAAGGACCCTTCATGACAACTTTAGCAGAAGGTCCTTGCTCCCTGCCAAACTGAGAAGCCCAGATCTATTCCCCTATGGTACTCTTTATTTGTATAACTGGAATATCTAGTCATATATGGCCCCCATTACCATCGTATGGAAGCATCTCACAATCTTTAATGTATTAACCTCACAACACCCCAGTGACGTAGGGCAGTGAGATTAACTCATTACAAATGGATTCTGTGCCTCCACACACCAAGTTACTTGTCTTTTTAAGTCTATGGCAGAGCAAGCTACTGAACCTGCATCTTCCGAATCCAAGGCTAGCACCCTACCTTGTCATGACAATCGCTGGTCATCTCCAAGTGGTCAAGAAGGTCCAATTTCCACTACCTCTACTTCACAATCTGTGAGAAATTTAGTTGGTATCCATCCCTCAGGATTGGGGATTGTGGTTCTTGTCCTTCTGAGCCATTTTATTTCATCCATTACTGGATTAATCCATTTAATTCATGACTGTTGCCACTAATGAAGCTAACCTGAGTTAGTAATCTTGGAAAACGAGGGTTTCAGGTGGGTTTTCTGGAATTCCCAGACACTTTTTTTTTTGGTCTCATCCATTGACCTCAGTAAATCACTTTTGCTAGACAGAACTGGTCATTATTTAAGTTGCTACACCACCTAGTGGTAGAAAAAAATGCAGCCCGAGGTTATCATACCGGCAGCTAGAGAGTGAAAATTAAATACAAAACGTCTGATTTCATGTAGAACACTGAACAGTAGAGGAGAATTCGGATACAGAAACAGTACCTATTATTTTTGCATGTGGTTGTGACTCAAAGTATCTCAGTGATACTCAAGAAAATAAAAATCAGCACATCTGGCTTTCTCATTGGGACCTAGATCAATCCGAGTTCACACATCATGTGATGCTGAGCTTACTGTACCTATCCTGAAGGTCTGGTAAGAATATAATTCTTCCAAATGGGAAGTGTATGAAATTTACCCTTACAAGAAATCTTGTTGATGTATCTGGGAAATAAAAACTGCAAGCCTACATTAAAGTATATAGGGCCTGATTCTTCTACCCTTATGCATTTTGACTAGTATCCACAAGTAGCTCCCATGATCTCTCTCCTGCATGGAGCAGCAGAATTTAGCCTAAAGTAAATAAATATTTTTATTAGAGTTGAAACAAATTCACTCCTACATTTACTAAATAGCGTTAATAGGAAAAGCTAAATTTACTAGTAATGTGACAAGTTCAGGCTTCTCAGTTTGACTACTTTTATTTTAGCTTTTCTCCTGCTCCTCTCTCTCACGTCTCTGCTGTTAGTGAATACACTTGCTGAATGGATGACAACACAACACACATCTCAATCCTTACTTTTTTGGAGTATAATTCCGAAGCACCTGGCACTTTATGAGGTCTTAGGTGGCTTAATTGTTGGGCTTTCCACACTCTGCCTATTTAATGGCTTCAAATATTTGAACACTGCTCTGGCATTTTCAAAATACTTCCCCCATACCCATAGTGATTTCAATGCAAGCAGAGGCAGGTCTTTCACGATGCTTCCCATACAGAAAAATGCACATGGAGGAAAAGAGCTAAGAATGTATAATGTAGCGAGGGGTACTTTTTTGTTTTATTTCCCCCTTTGTATTTTGCTAACACCCTTATCCAGGTAATGGTGTTCTTCACATGGCAGAACACAGATGAATCATTTCACAATGCTTCCCCAGTCACACTAGGCAGATCTGTAGTGAAGAATCTGCAAAGCAAAAGCAATGTATACATGAAAACAGCATTTCTCTTCTAACATCATATGGTGAAATATTTCCTTCAAAAACAAAAAGTGAATTTGACTCCTGAAGGGAGCTGGCTTAACAGCCTGAAGATAAAGTTCCCCAGTTTATCCACACAAAAGCGAGAGAGCATGGAAAGTGGCAGTGCATGCTTCTCCATGCAACCCTGCCAATATGCCTCTGATCTGCTCTGGAGGGATCGCCGACCGGGGGCAAATCTCAGGCTATGTCTACACTGAGATAGTGGTGTGATTCCTCTGCTCAAGTACACATAGTAGCGCTAACCCTCATTGAGCTAGCACACATATAAATATCAGTGTAACCACACTAGCATTGTTGAGTATGTACACACTTGGAACTGGTGGCTATGTACTTGGCACAGCTAAGCTGTACTTCCGCTGCCATGGCTACACTGTTTATACTTTCAGAACTTGCTGAGAGCTACTATGAGTATGCGTGTGCAAGCAGGGGAATCACACCCTTAGCTCCTAGGGTAGACATAGCCTCAGTTCTAGTGCCCATTCATTTCTTGTTATCGCTGATTATCTTTCCCCTGGAAAGGTTGTTCGTTCCCACCAGTGAAAAAGTTATTAAAACATTTAGCCAAACCAGCTGTTTGGCTGAACACGACTAGAGAGGGTTTATAACTATAATATAGTGTCCTAGGTGATGAATTCAGGTGACTTGGAAAGATGACTGTAAATTTATGAAGTGATTCAGGTTACTTACACCTTGCTGGATGATTTTGTTACATTTACACACTTTGCTGCATGGATTACACTGTTTCCATATTTGATTCCCCTGGATAAACCACTCTGGACTCTGTTCCATGCGTGATTAGTTCTATGACTGGTGCTGGTGACCTGGGGCATATTAATTAGAAGGATGTTCTAGGGAAGACTGAGAGCCTGGGCCATGCCAGTGCTGACTGTTACCCGAAATTGGGCCAGCCAGTAAGCTTAGGGAGGACTAGTGACCCACCAGAGTTTGGCAGAAAGCAGCATGTTTATTATAACGATAGCTAAGCTCAAAAGGGGTGTGTGGTTACACTCACATACTCATGCTCCCAGGACAGGCATGGCACTGGAGATGTCAGGATTCTTCAAGGTTAGTGTCCCACAGCACAGTGATGGATGGTGCGATGAAGGTAAGTCTTCCTGAGGCACAATGGAATGCAACATGGTGAACCACTGGCCAGGCAGTCCAGGCAAAGGGCCGTCACAGGAGGTACAATCTTGCGAGTGCACTCCCGAACACATGGACCCTTCCCTTTTAAGGACCTGCTCTTCATGGCCTGCGACTAGAGATGTCCCGTGCACTGGCTGTGTGAGCGCTGCCTAATTAGAGTCCCAGACACCTTGTCTGCCTGGGAGCTCTTCTGATCTTCCAGCTGTTTAAGCAGCCCATTCATCCCACAAGCATTCCAGGAGGGAGGAGGAGGGGGAAAGCCATTTCACAGGTATTCAAAGAGGGAGAGGAGAGAAAAGGCAGTGGGGTGGGGGGCGGGAAGTGTAACAGACCTTTTGAACATACAGGTTATACAGAGCATATAGATCACTGTTCTCCTACAACACTGAAATGAATGGTTTTGTCTAGGGCTGCCAGGCGATTAAAAAAATTAATTGTGATTAATCGCACGATTAAAAACATTAATAGAATACCATTTATTTTTTTTGTGGATGTTTGCTACATTTTCAAATATATTGATTTAAATTACAACACTGCTTAAATTACAAAAAGTATACAGTGCTCATTTTATATTTATTTTTTATTACAAGTATTCACACTGTAAAAAAAACAAAAGAAATAGTATTTTTCAGTTCACCTAATACAAGTACTGTAGTGCAATCTCTTTATCATGAAAGTTGAACTTACAAATGTAGAATTAGGTACCAAAAATGCATTCAAAAAGAAAACAATATAAAATTTTAGAGCTTGCATATCCACTCAGCCCTACTTCTTATTCAGGCAGTCGCTAAGACAAACAAGTTTGTTTACATTTGCAGGAGATAATGCTGCCCTCTTCTTGTTTACAGTGTCACTTGAAAGTGAGAACAGGTGTTCACATGGCACTGATGTAGCCAGCAGTGCAAGATATTTATGTGCCAGATGCACTACAGAATCATATGTCCCTTCATACTTCAACCACCATTCCAGGGGACATGCGTCCATGTTGATGATGGGTTCTGCTCAATAACAGTCCAAAGCAGTATAGACCGACATGGTCTTTTTTATCATCTGAGTCAGATCCCATGGGCAGAAGGTTGATTTTCTTTTTGGGTGGTTAGGATTGGGTAGTTTCCGCATCAGAGTGCTTGTTTAAGACTTCTGAAAGCATGCTCCACATCCCATCCTGATCAGATTTTGGAAGGCACTTCAGACTCTTAAACCTTGGGTTGGTTAGAAATCTCACATTGGTATCTTCTTTGTGTTTTGTGAACTCTATAGTGAAAGTGTTCTTAAAACAAATGTGTGCTGGGTCATCATCCGAGACTGCTATAACATGAAATATATGGCAGACTGCGGGTAAAACAGAACAGGGGACATGCAATTCTCCCCCAAGGAGTTCAGTCACAAATTTAATTAATTATTTTTTTAAACAAGCATCATCGGCATGGAAGCATGTCTTCTGGAATGGTAGCCGAAGCATGAAGGACCATACAATTGTTTAGCATAACTGGCATGTAAATACCTTGCAATGCCAGCTACAAAAGTGCCATGCAAATACCTGTTCTCACTTTCTGGTGACATTGTAAAGAAGAAGAGGGCAGCATTATCTCCTGTAAATGTAAACAAACTTGTTTGTCTTAGCCAGGCCTGCACAACATATGGCCCTCAGGCCCCACTGTGCGGCCCGCGAGGGGATTCTAAATCCCCCGCATACAGTGCTCTGCAGACAGCCCAGAGCCCTTTGAATCCCGGCAGCAGCCAGGAAGCAAAGAGCTCTGGGCTGCTGGCAGCCGCGGGGAGCCCTGAGCCCTTTAAATCCCAGCCGCGGCCGGGAATCAAAAGGCTCTGGGTTGCCCGCAGCGGCAGGGAGCCCAGAGCCCTTTACATCTCAGCCACGGCCAGGAGTCAGAGAGCTCTGGGTTGCCTGCAGTGGCGGGGAGCCCTGAGCCCTTTAAATCTCAGCCGCGGTTGGGATTCAAAGGGCTCTGGGCTGCCCGCGGTGGGGAGCGCAGAGCCCTTTAAATCTCAGTCATGGCCTGGAGTCAGAGGGCTCTGGTTTGCCCACACCCGCAGGGAGCCCAGAGCCCTTTACATCCCAGCTGCAGCCAGGAATCAAAAGGCTCTGGGCTGCCCGCAGCGGCGGGGAGCCCTGAGCTCTTTAAATCTCAGCAGCAGACAGGAGTCAGAGGGCTCTGGGTTGCCCACGGCTGCGGGCAGCTCAGAGCCCTTTGAATCCTGGCCAGCGGCCGCTGTTTGCTCCCTCCCCAGACCCCTGCCCCAACTGCGCCCCAGGATCCCCACCTCCTATCTAACACCACTGGTCCTTATCCCCTGATACCCCTCTCCCTGGACTTCTGCCCCTAACTGCCCCCCAGGACCCCACCTCCTATCTAAATGCTGCTGCTCCTTGTCCCCCATTTGCCCCCTCCCAAGACCCCTGCCCCAACTGCTCCTTGGGACCCCAGCCCCTATCTAAGCCTCCCTTCTCCTTGTCCCCAACTGCCCCCTCCTGAGACCTCCCCCAACTTTCCCCCAGGATCCCACCCCCTACCTGTCCCCTGATAAACCCCTGGGACTCTCATGCCTATCCAACTGCTGCCTGTCCCCTGACTGCCCCCCTGAACCTCTGCCCCATCCAACTCCCCCTGCTCCCTGCCCCTTGACTGCCCCCTAGAACTCCCTACCCCTTCTCCAACCCCCAGCCCCCTTACAGTGCCACTCAGACCAGCGTGTCTGGCTCCATGCAGCTCCAGACACTTTGCTGCCATGCTCCCCCGTGAAGCCCACAGCCCACCCCCCTCCCCCAGCACCTGCCTTCCAGATTTGAACACCTCAAAATTCAGGAGTGCTCAAGCTCAGTTTGGGCAGCTGTTATTCAATTTCTCCCAGATCAAATATACTGATCCACTGCAACTTGCTGTAGAAAAAGTAGGATAAAATTGAGCAAGAAATGCTTATAGGACTGGAATTGCTATTTCAACAGCCATTGCTTTGTTTGTTTAAAAGGAAGATAGTGATATTGCATTGGCAAATTCCCCATAGAAAGAAAAGTGGACAAAAAATAATAAAGGCACCCTCAACCTTTCCTCATTTATGAAAACATCTTTAATATGCATCCAGATATCCTCCAATCACACAAGAGAAGCTGAAAATTGTTCCACTTTACTGCAGCTCTGTAACCATATGGGAACCAATTCTGTCTGTGTTTTGTGCACATCCAAAATTCCCGCTGAATGACCCACCCTGGGAGTGTTACCAGTGACCCAGGGCTGGGGAGGCAGGAGGTGTGTGGGAGGAAGCACTGGTAGGGGGGAGTCCAGGGCCGGGGCAGCAATGGGGTGGGGGGAGGGCACTGGTGGGGAGGAAAGGGGGAAGCCCAGTGCTGGGGCGGCAGGGAGTGTGGGTTGGTGGGGGGAGAGCCCAGGACTGGGGTAGCAGGAGGGTACAGGGGTACAGGGGGAAGCCCAGGGCTGGGACGGGGGGCAGCCAAATTTTTTTTTTTTTGCTTGGGGAAGCAAAAAACCTAGAGCCGGCCCTGCTGGGTTTCCCCAGCAGCCGGAGCCCCGCGCCCTTTAATTTGACCCTGAGGGCTCCCAGCCACCTCTTCAGCTGAGAGTTCCTGGTTGATTTAAAATAAAGTATCACCTCCCCACCCCCAACCTTTCTTTTTGGCCCACAGCTGTTTTGGTGGGGCAGCGCTGGGGAAGAAGGTTTGTTTCTGCAGGGCTGGGTGGCCCTGGGGTAGGGTGTTTCTGCGGGGCTGGGAGGTTTCGGCCCTCGGCTATTTTCTTTGGAGTAATGTGGCCTTCGCCGCTTTACGAGTTGTGCAGGCCTGGTCTTAGCAATTGGCTGAACAAGAAGTAGGACTGAGTGGACTTGTAGACGCTGAAGTTTTACATTGTTTTGTTTTTGAGTGCAGTTATATAACAAAAAAATCTACATTTGTAAGTTGTACTTTCATGACAAAGAGATGGCACTACAGAACTTGTATGAAGTGAATTGAAAAATACTATTTCTTTTCTTTATCATTTTTACAGTGCAAAGATTTGTAATAAATATACACTTTGATTTCAATTGCAACACAGAATACAATATATATGAAAATGTAGAAAAACATCCAAAATATTTAATGAATTTCAATTGGTATTCTATTGTTTAACAGTGCAATTACTACTGTGATTAATTGAGATTAATATTTTAAATTGCCATTAATTTTTTTGAATTAATTGCGTGAGTTAACTGTGATTTAATCGACAGCCCTAGTTTTGTCACATAGGTTATCCCCATTGTAATACCAATAATTGATGATAAAAGGATGTTACAACAATATCATTAGGTGAAAATACCACAGTTAGGTACTAGTTCTATACCCTGTCCAGAGATTTCTAATTAATATTTTCTCCATTAACATGCTGAAATGTTATTCATATCTTAGATTTCTATCGGATTTTCACAGGATCCATATGCTTTACTGTTCTTTATGTACTTACAGCAGTAGTGAAATGTAGTCACCTCTGAGCTAGAGGGAGGGAACCAACTGATGAGCAGGTCACAGCTCAATAGCATAGGAAACAGTGGGGAAATGCTGGTCAACAGAATGGAGTAGGGAGTTGCTCTACTACAAAAGAAGCTTCACATACAGAACTCCACTGTAATTTTTAATCCCAAGGTAGATCAACCCAGCTTTTTGTTAGTGAAGCTCTTCATAGCAAGTTAAAAACTAGACTGCAATAACTTTAAAGGAAAGACCCTGGAGAAGAAAAAATGGCTAAGACAAAAGTTAGGGGGTTAAAAATACAAGATCCATGTGAGGTCTTGGCAGTTTACATCCAATCTACTTTGCCATGTTCGGAACCTTAACAGCCCTGGAGGGAAAATTCTTCTGGCAGAAATAAACAGAGGTTTCTGCTCCAGATAAAAATCTGACTAGGCTGATCATGAAGATGGCAATACTATCTCCAAATCTGAATTAGAAAAAGGCTAAAGGTGCCCAACACTTCCTCTGGAAAACTGCATTTAAAAAATCCAGGATGCTAGATAGCTTTCCTGTGTGTGTAAATTCAGTGTTAACAAAGACACATTATATCCGGGGCCATGGCATTTATCTCACTGTTTAGTCTGACTAATAAAATGAGTTTGCTTTAGTGTTCTTGTATCAATATGCTACACTGGAGAGTAGCTTCCCATGCTTTGTTTTATAGTCACTTCTTGGATTCAGTTTTGTTCTCTGAATCAGTTTTCCTTTTGTTCCCTCTTTTTGCATGGTATTTCCATTCGCTCTTGTTGCATTGAAGGTGGCCATACAAGAGCTACTATAATTTGTCCTAAGGTTTGCTAACTACATTTGAATGCTAACCTATCATGAGGCTTCACTAATGGATTTTTCTTGTTAGAAATGTGTAAAGAGCTCAGTCAGACTTTTCTCTTTCCCCAGGGACTGATGTAGCTTTGATAAAATTTGCAGTGTGGTAGCTCACTGACTCGCACCTTGTGTTAATTCTGAGTTTCTGCAATCATCAGTCTTTCTGTAATGGGGAGTAGGCCTCACACTGGCCCTGCCAGAACTGAATTAGGCCAGGTGGGCCCAATCAGCTAATTAGGCTGCAAATAGGAGAGCAAATAGGCTGGAGGCCGCTAATTAAAGAGAAGCTCACCTGTAAGAGACAGGTGCGGCTTCTACTAAAGACAGGAAATTAGAAGCAGAGGAGGTTGAAGGGAAGGACTCTGCAGTCATTGTGGAGCTGCAAAGAGGAGTGGTTAAAAGTTATGCAGTGGGAATGAAGGGACTGGCAAGCCCAGAGGAGGTATGGAAGTGTCTCAGGAAAAAGCAGCAAGGTGCGGAGAACAGACCTTGGTGACTGTATGGAGAGTCCCTGAGCTGGAATCAGCAGTAGACGGTGAGCCTAGGTTTCCCTGCCAGTCAGTCACTGCAGGAATGGCATGATGAAGCAGAAGACTGTCTGAGACTGCTAAAGAGCAGGAACTTTGATATGTTCATTCTCTCCCCTGAAGGGGAACCACTCTAGTGATGGAGCCAGAGGGCTGAGTCATGAAGAGGACAGCTGCAGCTCTTGAGGGTGAGAGAAGGGCTGCAGAGGAGAAACTGATGTAACATAACTGCTACAAGGGGCATCTGCCTGATAAGCTAATCCCCAGAACTGCTAAGAGGCAGCAGCATCCAGCGGTGAGTAGAGTAACCTGTCACACTTTCCCCACATGCCAAAATACAGCTTTATAGACCCTCTTTATTATAAGGGTCAGTTAGATTTTATTCTTTCCTGTGTGTGTCACAGATATGAAAGAGAAATCTAACTGATCAGATCACATCAGTAAATCTTAAAATAAAGGCTATCCGTAATGGCCTAACCAGTATGGTGGTGGTTACACAAGAGCATGATGACTAAAGCAATTCAGGGACTTACGATGCATGCATACATACAATAGTAAGTGACTGCTTCCTGATCCCCTTCTGGTGGTCATTTGGACTTCAAAGCATTGCTTGTTTGAGGTTTTTATGCAGCCTGAGTTCTCTCTGCCTTTTGAGACTTTCTAATAGCTATTGTTTCCTATTTTAGTAGAGTATTGGAGGGGTAGCCATGTTAGTCTGGATCTGTAAAAAGCAACAAAGAGTCCTGCTGCACCTTACAGAGTAACAGATGTATGGGAGCATAAGTTTTCATGGGTGAATACCTACTTTGTCAGACACATGTGCATGTCAAAGTAGGTATTCACCCACGAAAGCTTATGCTCCCATACATATGTTACTCTTTTAGTAGAGACTCTTAACTTGTTTCCACTAATTACTAGCAACTGACTTCATATTAGGAAAGTTCAACTCCTAACAAATGCAAAGGGATTTAGCACAGCTCTGTTTGTAAGGCTCCTATTTTCTTGCTTTGTGGTGAATTTCATTACCAGTACTCTAGCATTTTCTAGATCTCTTCTCACAAATGAACTAGTGAAGATGTTAAATAGTATCCTGTAAATGAATTATCTGCATAATGTCTCTGGTGTGTTTGTGGAATTTTTGGTAGACTCCCAGTTGTATAGGTGGCAGAATGTTGGTCTGTTACTTCAAATAATATATTCAGTTAGGGTGGGGATTTCAGAGGCACTCAAAAGAGGTAGGCACCCACATTTCATTGAAATTAGCAGGTTTTAGATACCAAAATCCCAGCCTTAATTTTCTTCTGCTAGTCAATCAACCCTACTGGTGGTGTAATATTATGGAATCGATAATGAAATCTTTAAACAAATATAGAGTTAGCAAACATGTTAGCATCCCATTGGTCTCCAATTGCCATTTTGAGTCTTGCCTTGTAGCTCTTTCATTTTCAGAGTTAAACACATGCTTTTGCAGCTCCTAATGGTGATAGTGAGATCCCATAGCAACACCAGCTGTTTGTTCAGGGGCTATTTTCTCATAGGTGAAGCATGAGGTGATTAAATATAGCTGATAGTTACCTGACATTTCTGCAGTTAAACTTCTTTTGTTTCAGGATTAAAAACAAATCCTAGAGCAAGTTTAATGAGTCTCCAATGATTCCTTTGTCAGAAACTAACTATAATGCTTGCACAATGAAAACTGGTTTACTGTTAAGAAAAAGCTAGTCTTATCAATTCTCCTAACTTCAATGATGGCTGTGATGATCAATCATGGTGTCCCTTTTCCAGTTCTGTAACAGGGAGATGACCATATTTATAAACATCGGAGAATGTTTGGCCTAGTAACATTTAGTTTTTATTCCATAACCTGGGAATACAAGCTCACTCAGACATTGGCAAGTCATTCAATGCAGCTTGAAAACAAGGCAGTAAATGAGAATCCACTGACACAAAACTGGTCTGGGCTCTGCCCACTGGCAACAGTCATTAGTGTGGGGGGTGGGGGTGGGCAGGGGGAAATTGCATGCCATGTACAGATGTATCATGGACCTGATTCTCTTTTCACTCACCAGTGTAAATGAAGAGTAACTAGATGTCAGTGGAGTTCAACCAGTGTAAAGTGAGAGCCAAAACAAAGTCTTCCTAGCTACTCAAGTCATGTGCCTATAGTAAGATGTGCATTGTACTGGCTTTAGTATTTTTACCTTTTAAAACTTCATTTTTATCAGACTTCTAGATGTTAAAAGGTATTGCTGGACTGTTTTGGGAAGATGGCGTACTGTAGACTGGGATCAAAGTTTACAAATCTGGGCCAAGAACATAAAAATGGTCATGTTGAGTCAGACCAAAGGTCAATCTAGCCCAGTATCCTGTCTTCCAACAGTGGCCAATGCCAGGTGCCCAAGAGGGAATGAACAGAACAGGTCATCAAGTGATCCATTCCCAGCTTGTGGCCAAATGGAGGCTAGGGACACCATCCCTGTCCATAAACCAGTGCTTCAGGTGAGGCATGAACTCTCAACTTCAGCATGTTTCCTCTCAGCACTGCCCTATAAGTACTATGTGCTAACCAACTGCACCCCTGGAGCCCCTATGCTGCTAAAGTTAGGGTCCTAAATTTATTTAGATGTTTAAATATGCATTTATATATAGACTGATCTTGAAAGATGCTGATTACCTTTAAATCTATTAAAGTCAATGGCAGCTGCTCAGCAAGTATAGAAATCAATATAAAATACACAAGGGAGTTTCTTCTGTATTTGACATAGACAGACCATACTTTAAGGCATAAACATGGAACAGTGGAGTTAAATTTGAGCTTTGAACTTTTTTTATGTTGCCTTTCCTGTTTTTTATTTAATTTTCATGCTTGTGTCAGCAAGAGCACTGGCTTTCTGAATAGAACAGACCTATCTGGAAGGAGAAACATGACATGAGAACTCCAGGTTCAGACTCATTGAGTTTTCAATACATCATCACACTAGCTGAGGAAGAGGAGTATTTGTGAGATACTAGAAGAAAAGGGAGGGGGTATAGCCCTCCAAATGAATGGATGCCCCCACATCGAAGTAACTCCATAGATCACAGTACTATGCACTACTTTCTTGGGATCGCACCAGTGCTTAAGTTGTAGTGCTTAAGATATTCTGGGGCTCAAGCAATGTCTTTATTTCCATAACTGACATAGCAAGCCTGGAGGTGCTGGGGTCTGCCCTGGCCAGCCCTAGCACAAATTAAGCCCTGGCTTGCACCTGACTTTGGAAGCAGGGCTCCTTCAGAAGATGTGGCCACTCCACCTACAAGATCAGGAGACAGCTGGGAATAGAGCAGATTTGCACCTCTGACAAATCCTGTCCTTCCTCATCCAGGAATCCACAAAGCGCTCATCTTTTAGATTTGAGGGAGCTAATTAGAAACCCTCTCATCCTGTTCTTCCCCCCGAGTCATTTACTGGTCACTTTTCATCAGTATGTGTCTTGCTTTTGTCCCCATAGCATTTAAAAGCTGAAAGGAAGTTTCAGCTCATCATTCTGTAAAATTCAGACAAGATGTATTTCTGTATGCCAAGTAAAGGTGCGGAGACTTCCCTTAGTGTGAGTGCAGTGAGGTATAAATCAAAGCAATGTACATAACCGTGCCCTCATTGCAATGCAGTCTGAAAGATAATGAAAACTCTCTATGCTAGTGGAGACAGTGCAGATGCTGGAGTCTGTAAAAACCAGAAGTACAAGTGATGCAGTCTTTAGGAGACACTCTAGAGCATGTGAAACATACTCAGCTACACTCTGAACAGCAGCATCCAAGTTCAATGCTATTTGCCTTTTTAACTCAGTTATGTTCCTGGAGGGCATCCTTTTTAGGCAGGTATTATCTACAAGATAGTGACAATTAAATCAACTTAACATGTTAAACAGCTTTATTAGAAATGTTCCATCTTGGAAATTCTCATTGCTAATCTTTTCCCATAAAATAGTAGGACAAGCTGAGTCCTGAATTATTGTATTCATCTCATTGGAAACATTTTTAATCAGAAGTATTTTCCAAAGAGCATAGTTAAATACTGGGAAAACATTTGCAAGTAACATTTGCAAGAAACCGTATGCAGCACTAAGAAGGCACAATTCCAAATGCATTGGCTATACCTAGATCCCACCACAGAGCAAAACACAATGTTAGATTATGGCACAACCTAATGTGATACAGGGAGACTAAAATGTACTTTGGAAGTGTACTGTTGGTGTTTAATTTATGATGACTTTAAATACTGAAGTTTTAACCAAAAATAACCTTTTTTTAATAGCTTTTTCCAGAGTAAAGGTGGAGGGGCAAATTCTGCCTGCAGATACGTGGCCAAATCTCACTGACTTCAACATATGGAGAGCACAAATTTGTGCTGCAAGATTTGGTGCTGTGAGGTCTCCTTGTATAGTGTGTGTTCTTTCAGAATTGGTCCAATTTCTTGTCAAAGAATACGGCATAACTAGAATGCTCTTGAGATGGCATATGATCTTGCTTTTAACACAGTAATGGAATAGAAACAGCCAGACCCATCTGAGTTCTGGGCAAATAGCATTGAATGGTAAATGACCATGTCACTGTTTTAGAAGGTATCAATCTAGTAATTCTGGTCAAGCTGGAGACTCAGAAATAACACTGTTAAGCACTCAAAGGTCTTCAGATTCGAATGACAGTTCTGTAGCATTCTGCACTATTTAAAGTGGGCGGGGGGGCATGGCACGGGGGAATCTACCATATCTATGACTTTAGAAAGCAAATGTTCATGGCTTTTTTAAAGTCTATTTTGTACTCTTTTTTTTTTATACCATTTTGCTGGGTTGTTTAGTGAGTGTCTGTAATAGTGTTCTAGTGATATCCTGATCTCTCTAAGCACCACAGAGCTAGACACCAAAACAAAATTGAGTGCTGATTGTGACTTCTAAAGCCTCATGGCGTGGGCCCTGTCTCCTTTCATGATCCATTACAAAAGCAGTCAGCTGAGGTGCTGTAGCCTGAAACCCCTTTGATATAGGAGGGAGTTACTGGAAGGAGTTTGCAATTATGGCACCTGAACTCAGGAATTCTTCCCCTCCTTTAGTCCGAAATAGTCTCAGATCTTGTGCTCTGAAGTTCAAATGGCAAAGCTCATCTCTCCCTGAGGAAAAGGAGGGATGCACTGAGAGTAGAGATCGGAGTTCTGAGGGCTGGATTTGGGGACTTAAAAGAACCACCACAAAAGCTATTCTAAGGCTTTGAGTTTTGTTTTGTTAGAATGCGTGCTATGTATTTTCAATATGAGACACAGGCACTTATAGCCCTGGATAGGCAACGAGTGGCTTCACTTTCAAAAATCCAAATATATATATATATATATATATATATATATATATACACACACATATATAGAATATGCCATTAGTTATGTAAGTTTTTTTTTTGCACTTCTGAAAAACAGCAGATTGATGGCTCTGGAAACCAAAGCCCTTTTATATATCCAGCCCCCCCCATCCCCAAATACTTCATGAACAGAGCTAATACAAGCTCATACCACTATGGAAAAATTGCTGTGTATAACTCTGTGGGCCTGATTCTCCCCTGCTTGGCATCTTGGGTGGCCATTTATAGGGGCAGAGCAGATGGAAAATGCTTCCAAAAGAGAACTGAACACTTTATACTCACTTTGCACAAACAAATGACTACGTACAAGGCATTGGAGATTCAAGTCCATAGAGTCTGGCTGTCCACAGAATTATTCTGAACATGCCTTTGTGGGGGAGTCCAAGGTTATCCTGTGAATGCAGTTCTAGTCTCTAGTTCTCAAGTCAGCTGCAGAGCATGCCAGCTTCTCCATCTGAATCTCTGGCCCCAAGTCCCCAAGCTGGGAGCACTGCTACACTACTAGTAATGCTGCTGCTGTTCCCCCTGCTCTGTGTGCACATGCCTTCCTCTTCTGTTGGGGATGGGGGTATTTGAAGCTTCAGAATAAAAGTTGATTTTGTGAGCAGGATTAGTTTGTGCTGAGTGTTCCACCAGCAATTTTCTAATTTTCAAAGGAGCATGCCCCCTAGAGGTATTGCTTCCTCTCCTCCTCCCCCCTTCTGCTCCCCCTTCTGACCCATTTGGTTAATAGCTATTCTCCATTCCTTTGTTCCCTTCCATGCAGCAAAGGATCCCAGGGCCTTTCATTTAGAACTTTTTTTCCTTTTAGAATTTCAGGTTTTGAAGTCCTAAGAAAAGGCTTTTAGCTTGAACTTTAACCAACAGCTCAGCTGTGAGTTTGAGGTGAGCAGTGGGTATTGTGTTCCAGCCCTCATCCCCAAATAACCTACACTGTGCCCTTTGTCTATTGGTGGACAGAGTGCTGCATCATACCATGACACGCAGCTATTGAATTTGCATACCTTTTACTGTCATAACATAACTTGAGAGCTACCAGTACTAGTGGGAGGGGGGAGCCCTCATCTAAACTTTTTTTGCTCTGTGGGGAGCAGAGTGAGATTGCTGTACTTGACTGAATTTCTTTTCTCTAACCTCTAGAGAAATTATAAAATGATAAAGCTTGCTATCACAATTATACAAAAGCTGTTAGTGAGAGACAGTGTGGGCTTTCCTGACTTGTCCTAATTCATCTTAAATGCATAAGACAAGGGAAAAGAACACTCACGAAAAACTGCGAGACTTCAGCTCCTCAGCTCAAAAGGAGGAGAGATTAAAATGAAATAGACATCAGTTATCAAATTGGTATGCATGACTGGATTTAACAGTTCACATTAGGAAGACCTGAGGCATTTTTAGCTGTTGATGTCAGAAAGGTGGCTTGAGGAAGATGAGATGAAAGGGAAAATTATAATACAAAAGGAAGTAAACAAGCAATATAGCTGCTTAATTGCAAACTACTTGTATATTAACTGCTGTTAGAGCAATCAAACTTTCTCTGCTTCAGATTCACATTTTGAAGCTGACTGAAATATAGAACATGGAGGTGTTCATTGAGCAGTTTAGATCTTGTAACATATGTTAGGCCAATGACTTAAGGCCTGAGAAAATCCTAATAGGAGTCATATGGGTATTATTTATGCAATAAGTTGTTAGAAGGCTACTGCTGAGATTGGGACAATCACAATTTGACTAACGCTTTGTGATCATAGTTAAACATTAGGCCACTGTGTGTGTGTGTGCGCGTGTGTGGGGAGGGGGGGTAAGCAACTCTGGAACAATAAACCAGTGTGCTTGAGCTGACTGGGGGAAAAACAGTGTGTAAGAGGGAATATGCCCTCAAGCTCTACCCCTTGTGGCATGATATGACCCTGACAGCATTTCCCTTCTCTGACCTTTTTTTTGGGGGGACGGGGAGCATCTTAAAGATTACACACAGGGCAAAAGCATGCTGAAAGGGTTCTACTTTGAATCCAAATAAACTTGAAATCAAGTTTCTTTCCCCTTGGCTTTAGGGGGTTGCATAACCTTTCTCCTTGGGGCCTTTTCCCCACTCCTAGACTCCCTGGCCTGTAATCTCGAACTCTCCCTTCAGAGTTTCATTGTCTGAGCACCTCCCTACAACCAAACCCTCTTATGAGGCCCAGGTGCTCATAAGTAAATTAACTAACTTGCTGAGCTTCATCTGTTTAAATTAGCTTCTGACAAGTAGCCCAGGTCTCAGCTGTCCTTAAAGAGACAAACAACTTTGTGACATGGGCAGAGAATCGAAAAAATAAAATTGAAAGGTTTCCCCTGGTTTTCTATTTCAACTTTTCAAAACTGTAACCAGCTCTACAGGTGCTTAAAATGGAAGGGAGGCTTGCAAACCTTTCATCAAAAAATTCCCAACTTTTGAAAAATTGATTTAGTGTTAAGAAGCATGTCAGACAGAGGAGCAGTTTGCTTTTAAGGTTCTGAAAAGTTGTTAGAAGTAGTAGCTTGTTTTCTGTATTAACGACATGGATGTCGTCTTAAGCATCTTTTAGGATCCGCTTCACAACCAGAATACTAAACTATAGTATGAAACTTCAAATAGAAATATTCTTGACAGATATGTCAATTTCCTCATATCTTTGGGAGATCTTGCTGTATTAAATTTAAGCATCATTGTGGGCCAAGGATTGTATGTAAAATCCATGTGGGTGTGTGACCCCCTCCCCCTACAATCCCTCCACTCATTTTGTTTCTGGAATGAAGTATAAAAACACCACATAGGGCCCAAAGGGGTTAGAAGTCAATACGAGGCCCATTTAGTGCCACCCCTCCAGTCCTGTCACTCACATTCCAGCTGGAGGAGCTCAGAACTGCAGGCAAGGGATGGTGGTCAGGCTGCAGGAAGCCAGACAGAAGGTTGAGTTTGAGAGGGAAGCACAGAGTAGGTAAGCCCTACAGTTATCACAGAACTGTTTGCAGAATTTCTTCAGTTACCGTCCCCGTTCAGAAACAGGAGACCCTGTCAGCCCTGCATTTTGGACACCTTTGTTATCGTATTGACTGCTTGGACAATAGGGGGCCACACCCTCAACTGAAGGAGCACATAGATAGGAAGTAGCACAGGGCAGCAGACTTCAACTCTCTGCAGGGAGGACTTGCCAGTTTTATTTCCTACAGGGCCCTGGGCTGGACTAGGTGGAGAGGGAGGGTCTGGGTCCCCTTACCATGCTTACTTAAGGGCAAAGGCCCAGATGTGTGTGGAGGCCAAACCACTTCAGGCTTAAGGTTAGAAACCAGGCACCTACTTCCCACCCCCAGCACAAGGAAAAGGTGCTGGAGGTCAGATGTGCTAACCATTTGGCCCCCTAGACCTCCATATGCCCTATCAAAGGAGTGACTAGGCAAAATCACTCAGGCTGCAACACCTCTGGAGGGGTACCACTACCTGGAAAGGCTTGCATATACTGATTGTCTGGATTCTCCAGAGGCCAACAGACAAAAAGGACTTTTGGGTAAATAGCCTGAGTCTAAACTGACTCTGGTCTCCTTCTGAGCTAGCAAATGGCTAGGACTCTCAATCCAAGTAGGGCCCCAATCCTTCCTGAGAAGTGTTGGATGGATTTCACTTATTTACAGGAGTCTTTGTTCTGAGCTGAAGATGTTTGTTTGTAACTTCAGAAAAACCTTGGGGTGGGGTGGGAGGGAGGATGGGGCTTGAAGGACTGACATCTGCCAGATGTCCTTATTAGAGTTAAGCTTACCAAAGATCATGCCTCTGTGGGAGAAAAATGAGTTCTCGCTCTCTCACTTCCCAGTGGACTCTTTCCTGGGGTCAATGGCTCGTAAATAAGGAAAAATTCCTATCTGCTGGGTCAGAAGATTTGGTTGACCCCTTCCTCCCCTACTTTCAGAACTCCCACATGGGGTAGCCCTGGTGCAGCTGAAGTCAGCTTAGTCTTAGACTTGGTCAGTGGCTCATACTCAGCCTTTATTCATTCAAACACACATTCACATGCACACTCATTTTCCCCATATCTAGCTGCATCTTTTTTTTTTTTTTTTAACCTGAGGGTGTCACCACAACCCCTCAACTCACGTAGGTCTGACCTAAGCTACACATTGGCTTACCCTGGGGCAACAACACATTTCCCAGCCCCCACGTATGCATACAACTAACCTTACATGGAGCAACCAATTCCCTAACACCGTTCTGCATCTGATCTTGTTGCATAAGCCAAGTTCACATGGCATGAGACCAATGGGACAGACAGCTCCACGGGCAGTCCTCCTGCGACACCGCAATAGAGATTTCAAAATGTCTCTTACCTCTATTGTGACACCATGGGGTTCGCAGGGGAACAGTCCATAGTAGTTTGTCACTGTCTCAGCTAGGTGCTTGCCATCTGAGTCACGGCACCAAATTGTGGGAGAAAAACAAGTTCTCCCTCTGAGGTTGGCTGCAACATGCCAGAGGCAGCTTTATTTTCTTTAACATTTGCAAGGGGAGAGTACTCACGGGCAGAGGTTCCCCTCCTGAGGCAGGTCCCTGTTAGATAAACAATTAAGGCAAGCATTTATACCTTTTGTGATGTACAGTAATGATCAACAACTGCAGTTGATACATTTATTCCTTTCTGCTATCTTACTTTTCTCAGCAATTTCTACTACAGTCTGTGTTCTATTCTTATCTAACACAAGGTCAAAAAACAGCATCTCTTACAGTTCTCTTCCCCTCGCCCAGGCCCTGCTTGGCAGTCGCATGTTGTTGTTAGCTGTTAGTTAGCCTGACTCTTCTTCCTGAAAGACTAAAATGTCTGATCTTTCCCGACATCCACACTGATTAGCAAACATGTAGGTTCTTTAAATGTGTGTTTTTTCTCTCATGCTTTTACCGTAAGAATAAATGTGCTTGCTTAGAGCTGTATGGTAACTTATAACTGCTGGCAATCACAGCTCATCACCTTGAGAGAGGAAATCTGGCTTGGTGGGAATAGCACAGTGTAGTCAGGGGAACTATGCAGCCTGTAAAGATCCCACTCAGAAGGGAGAGACCTTGGTCTCTGGCCAAGAGGTGATTGATAAGGAGCCAAGCACTTAAGGTAGGTATTCATGTTGGACACTGGACTTAAACAATAATAAAGTAAAATGCCATTATAGGACTATTTTTTAGATAAGCATTTAAGGCAATGCTCCAGGATGAGTCTCTTCCACTTGTCTATTCCTAATTCAACATGCTGAAAAGGATCTCTTGCAGAATGCACACTTAAAGAACTTTTGACCATTTCCTACGTAGGTTTCTAAACACTTTAAAGCTATGGCTGTTTTAAAATAAAGTAGGATTGACTGATAATATAACTGAAGCCTAGCTTGGCTTTTGATGTAAGAAGAAGCGCTTATTAGCGGAAACAGTGCTTGGTGCATCTGAGGCAGTGCCTTGGAAGGCTCACTGCAGGATTCAGAGGTTCCATCACAGGACTTGCAGGTAAATAGATTGTCATGAAGAAAAGTCCTGGGATGGCATTCAGGGTCTCCTTACCCAGCAGAAATCCTGCTTCCAGGCTATGGTCTATGCTATAGCAGTTTCTTGGCTCTGACTCTGAGCAACCTAGAATAGGATCTGTTGTATTCCGGGGGAAAACGTATCTGTCTTAAAGTGTGTACAAGTGACAGACCTTCTGAATACATTCCTTTGGATCCCTCTAGCTCTTATTTTCTTATCTGCTATTAACTACTTCCCCAATAGCATTCACTACTGATCAATTCTTAAAGTAGAGATGTCACAGCACCTCTCTATATATGAATATGCTATTTCTGGCTTAAGATCAAGAAGCACAAGCCAGGAGCCATATGAAGCTACAGTAAGCTAATTTCCTGCCTTGCCACCACTCTTTCTCCTACCTCAGATGTCAAGACTGAGATCTGTAAAAGCAGCAAAGGGTCCTGTGGCACCTTATAGACTAACAGACATATTGGAGCATGAGCTTTCGTAGGTGAATACCCACTTCATCAGATGCAAGACTGAGATTCTGACTGCTAGTGTTCAGTAGTAATCTCGTGGCATTTTATTTTTCCTTTGAAAGGATGGAGCATTTGGCCTGGTGTCCAGGCCAAATTACAATTTGTATAATTACTCTGCTTATGTAAATTTTTTTCTGTTTGCTAGATGTTCTTTTTCCTCTCCTAAGATACAACAGAGTTGACTGTATGCAGTGTTGTAGTTGTGTTGGTCCCAGGATGTTAGAGGCAAGGTGGGTGAGATGAAATAGATGCTGGTTGGTTGGTTTTTTTTTTTTTATTGGACCAACTTCTGTTGGTGAGACAAGCTTTTGAGCTTACCAGAGTTCTTCAGGTCTGGAGTTGGCTGTCTAACAGTATTTGCATTCTACTCCAGAGTTGGATACATTGACAAAATGACGTCTGCATGTGACACTCTAATGAGCTTTGTAGAAAAGCTTATAAATGAATAATTCTCTTTTTGCATTGCATATTTGCTGCTGTGCACAATTACTTGTCTGTACCATTAACTTTGTGCAAATGTACTGAGCTGAGACTCTGATAATTCCTCCCACCCCAGCAATATTTTAAACTGGAACGGAAATGTCAAAGGACTGTGCACATTTTGTTCAATGATTATGGAGAGCCAGGTGACAAATTAAAAATAAAGCAAGTGGGAATTGTCTGTGGACTACAGGCACATGAAAGGAAATTGATGTAAACCCAACAATCGTGACGCTTATCTTTTCTTTTGTGTGCTGGGAAAAGATAAATTGTTTAATGTTTTCCAACTTTTCTAATGGCTAATCCAAAGGATGAGATTTAGGCGACTGACATAACCTAATTAAGACAGAGAATAGAGGTCAGGAGTAGAAGAAATAACAAAGATGAAAGCAGCATTACTGAGTGTGTGTCGGTATGGCCTCTAACCTTTGGGTTTGATGGCTCTATCTGCTTTTGCACAGTCAGGCAGCATGGTGTGTGGGTTTTTTAATATCCTTTATGTTTGCTCAGAAGTCCACATCCTTTCCTTTCAGAGGTGGGCTTTGCCATGATCATATGTACTTTGCCAATCTTTAGGTTGGATTACTATAATGTGTTCTGCATAGGGTGATACTTTAAAATTATTAGAAAACCACAGCAAGTGGAGAATGTTTGTTTGCCTGTTGAGGTAGCATGGTTCAGTGGTAGGGTACTCAGCTGTGAATCAAGAGACTTGAGATTTTCTTCTTGGCTCTGCCATTGAGTTGGTGTGTGACCTTGGGCAAGTCTATGGGTCTGTGCTGCTTTCATCATCTTATAAAACGAACCTAATGATGTGTAAATCCAACAACACATTTGAGAAGTGCTTTTTCAACCTTGGCTGAAAAGGGCTACTTAAGTGAATAAAGAGATTAGTAGAGATTTACTGTATGGACCACTTGACACCTGTGCATCTCAATCTGCTCTGGCTACTAACTGACTGCTTGAGGTAGTTTTAGGTGATTTGAATCATAATGTCCAGAACAGTGGTGGTCCTGATTACATATGGAGAAGCAGTTTAAGGCAATGTTGCAGCCCTCTAGCTGGCAGCCCTATGGTTTAAACAGGTTGGGACACAGTATCTTCCTTCCTTCCCATTTGGTCCCCCACAGCCCAGATTCGATGACATTCAGACCCTACTCGTGATATGTTTTGAGTGGTGGTGGTGCTTATGGCACTGTGGAGAATGTTCAGGTATGTGTAACATTTACGTTTTAGGTCTGAGATGTGAGTGACTTAACCTGAGGACCCTATAAGGGTCAATTAGGTTTCTAGGGGAAATCCCAGAATATTCAATTGACAGTTGGCAGTGATAGCAGGACAACTGAAGAAGGGTGTGGTGTGATGTGACTGGCCAGCCGGAGGATGTTTGGTCCAGGCTGGCTGAAGTTGCCATTAAAGGTCCCTTCTTCAGAGACTGATCTATCAGGGAGGATGAGGTCCAGGCTGCCAAGAGGCTGCTCATGAGAGAGAGCGAGAGAAGGTTGGGCTCCATGGCTTATTAAAAAGGAGCTTCAATGGATTGTAGGCACTTGCAGAGGATCAGAACCAGAGTTGATTCATAGGTTCTAATTGTGAAAAATGAATTACAGGCTTGTTAATTCAGTTGGAGCTGTGGTGAATGAGAGATTTCAGCAGCATCCTTCAAAGAACACTAGCCATACTTATCAGGGGACTGCCTGCTCCTGGGGATAGGGTCTCTGTCACAAGGGAGCAGAAGGAGGGTATCCTGAAGTGAAACTTCCAACAAGAAGCTTGGTGGCAGCAGGTAACTGAGTGGGTTGTAGGAAACCTAAGGTCATGACAGTGCACTTGCCAAGAAATCTAGCTAAACATGGGAATAAATAGTAAATGTGGAACTAGCAGTTTAGTTTTGTGGTGATACAGAATAATACAGGAATTTGGGGTCACTTTCCCTCATGCTCTCCTTTTAGTGAGAAGCAGAAGACATCTGGTCTGTTTTATTAGAAGTAGCTCTTTGCTGTATACCTGATTATCGCCCAATGTACTAGAGCAAAAATTATGCCCATGGAATGGGAAAACAGAGCTGGATGCTTATGACTTTGGAAAAGATCTCCAAAATTAGAATAATTCAAAATATTTAATAGAGGATTTTCATGTGGAGTCTTGATTAAAGTCTTTACTAACCTTAGCACTGTCCTTGTGTGAATTGAGTAGTGGTTTGAATCTAAATGATTTCTTAAGTGTTTAACAAGTTTATTGCTTGTTTCTTTGCTGGAAGTGGCTTTAAAAAAAACTTCCAAAAGGGGTTAGTTGAATTTGCTCAATTGAGGTACCCACAACTTTTCATAATTACATGCAGTTCTTAAAATATATCCTCTAAATCAGGCTTTCACAGAGAAGTGTCAAGCCCAGATTTGCACAGGAAGATGACTGACAGCTCAGAACTGTACAAAGTGTTTATGCTTCCTCAAGATTGAGTACTCTTTCAGCTATATATAGCTCCTACTCTGTTAGGCCACACTTCCTTTCTATCCTTTTCCATATACAATCTGGCTAACAACCCCTCTTACCCACCTACTCCCTTCCCACACCACTCTTCATTTGATATAGTGTTTGCTGAATGTTAATCAAAATGCTTATGCATCAAATAAGATGAGAAGCTGATGATGCACTTGCAGATATTTCATGAGTAGAGGGGCTGAATTTAGAGAGTGTATTGGCTGTGAATTATTAGCTTACCCATAGTGGTTAGTTTTTCTTCCCTTTTTTCTACAATTCCAATGAGCTGATTGGTATGCTTTGCTTCAACTGAGACTGATCTATAGCACGCAATCGACATTCCATGTCTGTCAGGAAAGCAAACATTTGATTAAATATCAAGCTGAAATTGATTTGTGCCAACTAATACAAATTTAGGAATATGGATTCTAATTTCTCTTGTATGAAGTGAGGGAACTCTTTTTCCCCCCTTCTCCTGGCTAAAACTGATCATGAGCTGCATTAGCTGAAACTATACTGTGATACTTGTGGGTTGAACCCACACCAGTGCAGGGTTGTCACTACCCAACCTTGGATGCCTTAAATGCTCTGCTGCTGTGGCTCACAGCCAGCAGACAAGCATTTAGTTCCTTGAGTCTATGTGCTATGCAGCCCTTGTTTGGCACTCTGACCTCAGCAGCCTGTCTACAACACAACAGCCCCACCCTGGTCTCCACCAGCCTTGACTAAAACTTGCAGGGTGACCTCAACACATTCCCAGTCTCAAATTTCCCCAAGCGTCCCGCCATCTCCTGGAACATTCAGCAGTAATGTTTGTGTCTTTACAAACATTAAAGCCCAACAGCTTATTGCTTTAACTGGAGTTAATAATCACTGAAAATCAAATGCAGGACTAGGTTGGTTTAGAGTAAAAGTAAAACAAGTTTAGTTAATCCAACAGAGGTTTTAAAATGAATTCAAGTACAAGAGAGAAAACAAATGGTAAATACAAGTAAAACACACTTTCTAATCTAACTTAACAAGATATAGTCTTTGTTCAAGGTAGATTTCTCACCAGTCTTATTTCCATCCATGGCTGACTGTTACGTGCCTAAGTGCTCTGCAGGGACGAGACACACACACACACACAGTGAGTGATATGGCTTTTAATGAAGGTAAAGAAAACACACCCGCAACGGGGACTCTGCACGTTGCTAACTCAAAGCGGGGAGCGAGTCCAAAGCAGCAAAACAAATTCTGATAAATATAACTTTATGCTAATGGCATGTAAAGCAGCTCATACATAGGCATGTGGGAGCTTTCCCACAACTGGGCTATCTCTTATGGCAAAGGGCCAGGCTTTTCTAAACACGCCGGGCTTCCCAGGCTAAGCGGTTCCAACCGGCTACAAACAGCATATGCTAGTACACAGCAACCTTTAGTAACCTGTCCTTGAGAAGGCGAACAGCCTTAGCTAAACCACCGTGACAAAATCTTCCGCAGTCCCTTACATTCCTCCCCTCGCCTTCTCAAGGGACAGCACTAGACATAGTCTCATAAATTGACTCAGACGACCTTATAGCATGACTAAAATGCCAAAAGCAACAACACCGGCCACAAGCGAACTAAACCGCAACATATGCAAAGGCCCACTAAAATAAGAAGGCCAATACACAGGCTCTGAACAAAATGCGCGGCCCAACCACAAAGGGATGTAAGCCAGGACCAGAGCCAGGAATCGTCTTGTTGTTGGCCTATACCCTCTGCAAGGTGGCGTAAATTTTTCAAGGTCGTCTCAGTCGAGCTGCCAGCATCTGTAACATTAAAACAACACATACCAGCAAACTCGTGACGTATGGCCATGCTGCAGCAACAAATCAATAGCCAAGCGATTCTGCAACATGCCTTGGCGTACTTCACCTAATTCATGAGTAAGCAAATCCAAAACGATAGAGGTCATATTAATAGCTTTAGCAACTGTACAGGCAAGGTCGGCAACCACATAATAATTATGTGCAACTAACCCAGGTACGCCCACTAGGGAAAAAAGGAGGGCGGCTGCCTGTCCTTCGGAATACAAAGTCACTTCGGCCTTGCACCCAGAATCCAGGGGAATGGTCCCCCTGCGTTGGCGGGAGGGGGCCTTCTGGGGAGGCAAAACCATAAGTGGAGTTATACGCCCTACCGTGCAGGGGCCCCCAAAGCTATTGGCAGGAATATAGGTATACGCAATCCTCCCACAAAATAAAAACCACCCTCGTGGCAATTTTGCATGTCCATCACCAAAGCTAATCTCCACATTCGATCTGCAAATTAAATCATGATTAATATGATTTATTACATCCCGCGTAGCTCCTCTAAAAAACATACACACCGCAGCATGAGTAACATTAGCTAGGCGACAGGAATACATAGTAGCATCCTGCTGGGGCTGCCCCAGTCCACACATCTGATATAAATCCTCATACATCATGTGCTTGGAGCTAGTAATCTGTCTGGAGGCAGCTTGCAGCGATTCCGGAGTGGCACTAACACCAATAAAACATGTCTCCATAATGGCAGCGATGGCATGTACTCTGGGGAGACAAAACTAAGTAGAATTAACAGCAACGCGGGCCAATGTGACCCACGCATTATCCTGGGTAGGAACACCTGCTAACCCAGGTATTACAAAGAGCGCTGTGAGTCGTGACAGTGAGGCCATACGGGGATACTCTTCCCCCTCTAGTAGTGTATAGGCCCAGCCTGTCCCTGTGGCCAAAACGACGGCCGCGCGGGGATCTTGCTGTGGCAGAGTCCACCAAACGCTTTCCAGTACGTGCCATTCTGTCTCCTCGGGGTCACGGTTGAGCACACCTGCAGGAGGCAAGGGAACACAATTACAAAGGGCCTCCCCTTGCTCCCACTGTAGTACCCCATCACTGTAATTGGTGCATGAAACGCCACAGTCCACTGTCTAGCATTCTCCCTACCGCAGGAGCGCAGTCTGTGCCAGCGCGGTTGTCCCAATTACACTGGGAACCCGCCCACGCAAGCAAGTGCTTCGTCACTGCTCGTCTGCCGGAAACGTTCTTGACGATCTCCTGGAGCTCGCTGGTTATTGTAGGTCCGCACACCCAAGTCACCGGCTGGAGACGGACGCATATAGCCTCCCAGTTTCTCTTACCGGGGGCGTAGATACCTTGCTGCTAGGCTCGTTACCTACATAGCCTCACTCTCTGAGCGGAGGATGCAGCCCCCAAATTCCTCGCTCCCACGCCCCTCCAGGGTCACACAAATGCCCGAGCCGAGCCTGTCAACCACACGGACTTGGGCTTGTGGTTAAGCGGCTTCGCCAAAGCTTGAAAGACGTTATAGGTTGGCACCAGAGGCCAACCAACGCCTCACATCGCCTGCGCAGCTCCTGGGCTTCGCTGGCTTGGAGAGTGACAACGGCCTGGGCTATAGCCCGGACATCAGCCTGGGCTGCACACTCCTGCATTTTTCCCTCGAGGGCCTGCTGCAGGGGAGCACCTCCTCATGCTTGGGCCCGAATGGCGGTCAGGGGGGAGCCATCCAACCTTCCCCCATAGCCGCAGCCCTTTCCGTCCCTGAACGCCGTTCCACCTCAAGCCGCTGTAAGGCCTCCGTCAGCTTACTAGGAAGTGCGTGTACGGAGTTGGACCCCCCGGCCCCGCCCTGCCTTCACCTTCTTGGCCACCCTCAGCAGGTGCTTGTTTCCCCAACCCTGCCAAACCCGCCGCCTTACGGGCCCTCCCCAGCGTTCATCTGGGGCCCACCCCAGCTTATTGTGCTCGCAGTGACAGCGGTGGCTTCCCGCAAAGCCCTACTTTCGGTCCCACAAACGGCCATAATCGTTTCCCCCCGCAAGCACCCTGCTCCATGCGGCAAAATGTTTTACCGTCCCTAAAGTGCTCTGCAGGGAAACGAGAACGCCGCACGCGCACACACACACCAGTGAGCTGATATGGCTTTTAAATGAAGGTAAAAAGAATAACACACCCGCAACGGGGGGACTTTTTGGGCCGTTGCCAATTTCCCCCCAAAGCAGGGAACGAGTTCAAAGCAGCAAAAAACCAGATTCCTAGTAATATACTTTATGCTAAATACAGTAAAAAACTTCAATACATTAGGCATGTGGGGCGACTTTTTCCCACAAAACTAACACTATTCATCCTAATGGTCAAAAGGGCCAAGCTTTTCAAACACGCCGGGTTTCCCAAGGCTTTTAAAGCGGTTATTCCTAACCTGCCCTACAAACTACATTTGCTAACACGCCAAAGTAACCGTTGTATAGTAAGCGTCACTGAGCAGGCCGAACCAGACCCTAGCCTTTAAACAACCGTGACAACCAATCTTCCCCCCAGATCACCTTACGCTGAACTCTTGTCAGGACATCCACAAGTTGTACAAGGTCCCGATTGGGTTTTGCCTTGGCCTATTCCTAGGGGAAAGGTAACAAAAAGACCCTGTTTATTTATCTATACCTTTTTAAATCTTGATTTCTGAAGTTCCTTGACCCTTGCTTCAAGATTCGGGGATTGACTTCAAGCCCCCTTCTTGTGGGCCTTATTCATCCCTCCTGGTTAATTATCTAATAAAAGAGGGCTTTTCCAATAAGCTTGCTTATTATTTGGGCGGAATTTGGGTAAATTATAACACTTCCTCCTACTCACCGGGCAGGGGGAAACCTTGTCTTCCCCTTTTGGCATTTGGTCACAAATTTTTGTAAAGCATAATCAATGAAAGGTTATTTCAGATACACTCTTCTATGACTCCTGCAACAGTACAATTTTTTTACAATCGACAATTTAGTCACGCAGTAAATGCCAGTAGCTTTCATAAACACTTTGGGTTTTAACTGTTTTACTTTTTTATAAATGAATACTTGTACTACGAATCAGGCGTGATTTGATGTAATCATTTGAAGTTCAGACCCCCCACACCAAACACGAGGCGCTGAAAGGTTTTGGCCTTGGACTTATTTAACCTCTTTATGTACAAGTGGTGAACTATCAATTTGTTCTTTCTTTGCTGATGAACCAAGCTGGTCAATAGCCCAATATCCTATTCTACTGTCCTAGGGCAGACTGTGCGTATGCCATTGTTTGATAAATTGCTTCTTAAGAACACTAATTGAAATGCACATCATAATCTTTTTGTGTTACATTGCACAGAACAATATAATTTTAATATTCTTGCATATAAGTGAGGCTAATTTGGTTTTTCCCCAGTTGACTTATAATTGCCCTTTTATTTTAGATATCAGAAATTGAACGCAAGTTGTGGTTTAGGTGGTAGCATGTTCCAGCCCTGAGTAAAGCTGCTTGATAACAGGAATAAGGAAAACCGCTTTAATGAGCACTCTGTCACACCTTGCTCCAATTAGGTTTTCCCCTAAGGGCTTGCCCCAGCAGGTGGAAAACAGTTGTGACCTTACGGTTGGCTTTTGTCAGAGCAAATGTGGATATACATCATCCACAAATTAAATTCACTTCCAAGGTATATGGATATTTTTCCTTAAAGAGCGATTGAACAATAGTGAAATTTTTTCCTGCGTAACTTTTGAAAAGTACTTTTGCCATTTCGTTTAACTGACCCTACACAAAGAATTGTGGTCCCCACTTTGTAAACAGCAAAATTCCTACTGGTCCCCCAGATCACACTAAGTTCAGTCCCATGCCCAGATTTTCAGTGCAGCAAAAGTTTAAAGCAACCAAGCCTAAAAATTGAAAAAACCACTCATAACTGTTTGGTTTAAACAAAAGAGCCAACATTGTATACATGTGATGAAAATGAATTAGAAGAAGCCTTGTCCTCACAGAGAACTAAATTTAGAGAATCTTGAAAGGACAGAGGTATCTGAATTTACTGGTTTTCCATTCCAATTGACCCCAGCCAAAAAACAAACCTGAGAAATCTTACCTCCTCAAAGGAAATGGAAGCCCTTGGGGGTAGTCCAGAACCTGGAAAGCCATTCAGAGAGCCTGCAGAGCTGGAAGCCCTTGGGGGTGCCCAAAGAGAAGCCAGGTGAGCCACACTGGCAATATTAAAATCTACCTCTGGCCACGACCAGGGTGTATTTCTGGAAACTTGTCTTACTGTTGTTTATCACTGGGATACAGTCAGTGACACATTTGAGAGCACCCATTCGTCAGTAAAGGAAAAATAAGAAGAATAACACCCTTTTAAAATTGAAAATTAATCCAAAAGGTGGGGTCACTAAAGTACAATGACCTTTTTTTGAGTTTTGAAATTGCAGTGATGCGAATGAAAATCCACCCTCTGTGTAACAGGGGACCGCACAAAGATACTATCTAGTTTAAGTAACCTTTTTGCATGATACGGGTTTGAAATAATTTTTCCCTGGAAGTTTAGCTTCTGTGGGCAAATAACCAGGAATGATTTATTGGGTTTTTGGCCCTTGCACTTGAAGGTTGGTAGAGGAAATCCCATCTCTCGGCCTACATCTGAGCGGTTCTATTCACCTCCTGAGTTAGAAAAAATGAAAACCACAAAAAGCTCCCAATAGTCCCTGTCTGAGTTTTTTTGACCTCCTGGATTCCATGGTGTCCGTGGTTTGGAAACTAAGGGGGCCTCCATTTCACAACCTGCAACAGCCCCCTTAATTAAGTGCTGATCCGAGAAGTTCCCCTTACCTTATTATTAATATAGTGGTTGCAAGGGCACCTGCCCCACTGTCACCCCACCCCCATAACAAGTGGGTCACACTTTGCTTTCTCACAAAGAGTATTGCCATGAAAAGGCTTTAATGGCCCCTTTTTAAGAAGTCTGCTCCTGATACCTAATCAAATAGTGAAAGTTTCAGTGCTTGGAGTGCCCCTGAAGACCTCCCCTTACTCCAGGTTGTTCTAACAGCATGATTTAAAAACGTTTAAAGACTTACTTGTTTTAACAGAAACGCATGTTTCCACTTTTGCAAGAGGGAGAGGGAAAGAGTTTAAGGGAATCATAAGGACCGTGAGTTTGGGGAGGCTAGGTATTTAATATAAACACATTATTGGTATATGTGTCCCAGATTAACATTTTCCTGGGCCCAAACTTTCTTTTTATAAATGATAACCCATATTGCCTGCTTTGTAGTTTATAGGGGAGATCCATTCACTCGGCAGGGTTTTGCACCGTAATAATGGTGGGCCATTATTGCACCAGGTAAGGATTCAATTAACTGCAAATAATACCACTCAGTTCTGTCCCGCAGAAGCCCCATTTTCTACCTCACCAGGAAAAGACTGTCAAACCTGAACCATAGTTTTGTGTCCCAGAAGAATTCCCAGATCAAAAGGGAAAAAGAATGTCTTTGGGATATGGCAAGCATCCCGTTTCCCCCCACGTAAATTTGTCGCCAATTCGTTGAGAGAATGGCCCTGAGGCTTTATCTTGAACTATTACAAGATTCCAACCCTTGCAGCTTGTTTTTCCATGTGTGCCTTGATCTTCAGGATTTAGATTACAGTGGGCACGCTAATATGGCAAAAAACTTTTCAGTAACAACTGTTTTCGGGGGGGAATCTCTTCCCTATTCTGCCTGAAAACAATGGCACATAAAGATGCCCAAGCCTGAGCTGCTGCCACTATAACTTTTTAATGATAACGAATATTTATTGTAAATAGTTGACCATTTTGGAATGTTTTGAAGGGTTTAGGTTTTTAAAAAATAGAGAGAATGGAACCTTTTACTCCCCTTAATCTTCTCAAACCCCTGTTGGACCACGCCCCCTGGTATGGTTATTCAAACCACACCTTAGTGGTCCCCTTGTTACTATGCCTTCAAGGAAAATGTAATTTGTAGTCTTTGACTATCTTATCTTTGTGGGGTCACGCATTTTACCCAGAAAACTATCAAAATCCAAGCCTGCTCAGGTTACTGGGTTGTTCCATAAGCAGTTGGTTCCTACTTGTTTCATGGAGTTTTTTGGCTCTTATTTCTTCTCTTGGGCCTGTCAGAAAAGCTCGAGGCTGGGGATAGCTTTGCTTTTGACTTTTTGTTGTTTTGAAGGGATTGGCCCAACAGTTATATATGGTGAAGGTTTTTCTGGGGATAAGCACTGGGAAGTCCCCCTGGGTGGGTGGGTTTTTTTTGTTTTTAGGAAAAGCCGGTTTGACAGTAAGCAAACTGTTTGCAATTTCTTGAAAAAAAATACTTCTTACTCGGAACTCTTCTTCTTTTTTTTCTTCAAAGTCCAAAACAATTGTTTCAAACCCGTTTCAAATGTTTTGTTTTTTTTTTGGGCTTTCAAATGTGGAAAGCAAGATTTTAACTGAACGCCCAAGGTAAAAACGACAATGTTTGGGCTTTGTTCGGCGCCACTGAACAGGAAAAATCCAGATTATTCACAGCCAGGCTCTATTTGTTGGGGGTCTTTTAGAGACTATTTAAAGTGCAAGTAGCTCATAGTAATTCCCATTTTAACATTTAGTGCTTTTCAGATATCCACAATATAGCAAATGGAAAAAGAAACTGGTGAGTGCAGATTAAACTCAATTGATAAATACAAACCACCATCGTACCGGCACCAAACTATTGTTTCACATTGAGGATAAACAGGGGATTTTAATAGTAAAAAATTCTTCACCGATACTTTGTAATCTCTTTATATTTATTCCAGTGACCATTTTGTTAATTAGTTTGTGGAAGAACTGGGAAATCAATGAGAAATTAGAATTGTTTTTGTTTTAATGCTAAGAGAACTTACCTTTGGGGGTGCCTGGACCCAAGAAAAGCAAGCCTCCTCCCCACTTTTTTATTTGTTTTCTTGAATAGTTCATCTCAGATTTGTACTGAAATTTGCTTGCCTGTTTTTTCCCCTTTTGTTTGTGAAGTTTGTCTGTTTGGGGGAAAATAATTCCCAAAAGGTCTTTTTAGAGTTTGACTGGCCAGAAATGGTTCCCTGCCCTGCGCACAGATAACTTGAAATTTGCGCACCTCACTGTTTCCTTGTGAGAATCTGCAACTGGGAACCACAATCCTAGAAATTCCCAGTTAGGAAAGATACCAGAAACATAGTAAAATGAATAATGCCGCCGCTTTTGTGAATGTCAGAGTAGTTTGGCCAAGCGAGCCCTGAGAGAGCAGCTGCTTGCAGGTAACCAACTCCTCTGAGTACCAGTCAATTAAGCCCAGACACTTCCCTCCTGTTGTAGAAGGTAAACGGCGTCTACAACCATGATTAACGGGACCATCGTTTAATTTCTGTATTCATACACAAGTCTGACAAGAAACATCAACCACAGCCTTCACATGAGGCCCTTCCCAGCCACTTTTCGTAGTGTCGAAAGAAGTCAACAGTACATTTACAGAACCATGGAAATACTTTAAAAGATTGAAGAGAGAAACCTTGGAACAGAGGGCACTGGGTTATTCCGATTAGATCATTTGTCCTCAGTCTTAACTCCTCCGTCTAGGGGACTACCCCATTTCTCAGTTTGTATTGAAGAGATTACACGAGCCTTCGAAGTTGAAATCACTCTCACCTGCTTCGCTTTTATTCTCTTACACTCAAATCCTGTCCATGCGTCAGTAGACAGCATTGAGCGCTGAGTCGCACAGCCAATTGTCACTTCTGTATCCAGGTTGCATTATAAAAGGCTCACAAGCTAAAGCCTCCCCCCCCCCCCCCCCGCCGGTATTTTGGGTTGGCCTCTTTCTTCAGCAATTAGCTCATTCTGGCAAATGCAAGAAGCATCAACAAAAACTCAGACAACAGAAGTTTATTTGTTCTTTAAGTTATGAAAATTTCCTTAGGATCCCCAAACCTACAATGGGTTTCGACTCACACCTATCCCCGACTTTTCACTCTTGCAAGCATTGTCGCCTATACAATATGTTTGTACGGCAGGTTTGCATAGTTAGCTCCTGGAACCTAGAAAGTCGCAATTTCACTATAGCCTCTCTTAAACTGATGTAAGAAGTTGCAGCCATTCAAGTCCCTTAGTAGTTTCTTGTATGTGCAAGCTGCCCTGAAAAACATTATAATTTTGAACATTTGGGGTTTTACAAGATCAAGCAAACATCCGTTGCCAGGGTTGGAGGATTGCTTGTTCCAATAGAGTCTTGCCTCTCATCTTCCCAGTAGATATGAGGCACTGGACTGTTGGTCCAAAAACTGTGTGCGTGCACTACATGATATAGGCCACAGCTTATAGTGTTAGGTTTGCCTAATCGCTCCATTATATCAACACTTCCATTTTCATCTAAACTTAAAATATTACTCTCCCACCTGTTTGCTCTCACAAACCTCTTACAGTACTTGACCCTTTGCAAACCTTAAATATTACCTTTAGCAACTAATTCCTTTAAATATGGGGTAATCAATAATTAGGACAAGGTCCCCTGGAACAGTCTTTACACAACACTATATCAAAGTTAATTATTGTCTTGGCACAAAAACCTTTGGACTCAGTGGAACCGTTCTTCTATCATCTGTCCTTGAGAGAAAAACGTCGTTTTACTCCCTTTGTGTGGTTAATTTGCGGACCTTTATACATGTCCTCAATCTTCAAGGAAACACTTTTCTCACATAGTTGGAGTAAATAGTGGTTTCTGCAAAGAATCTGGAGAGACAGTTTGTTCCACACAACTTTGTCCTGCACAAAGACCTAGCTAACCTAAAACAGGAGTTTATTTTAATTAGAGTGCGGACAACCCCCTTTCTACCTACAAATGCATCTATTTCTTCTGACTTCCTAAGAATTCTGTTTGTGCTGTAAAGTGGGGACTTGTGATGTTTACCCCCTCCCTACAAGCGTGAGCACTGGGCAAGCTTCAACAAGGACAAGGAGCCATGGATAACTGACTTGTGTAACTTTCCCTGTGAATCACCAAGAGGCCTGCAGCCCTGCCCCAGTCCTTTGCCCCCCCCCCTTTTGAGTAACAAGGGTAAGTGTTGGTCTGTTTCCATCCTGTATGGATGGGAAAATAAGGGAAGGGAAGACACCATGCCTGCCTTTCAATTTCCTCTCTGGGAACTGGGGCAAACAATTTTTCCTCTTGAATTTCAGCAGGTATTCCCCTTGAATTTAACCCTCGCCCTCCTCCGGCCCTTGAAGAAAATGTTTAATCAAGTTGAAGCCCATTCCCTGTATTTAATTTACTCCTTTTGACTCGATTTTTCCATTTTCTTGCTGTACAGAAGTAACTTTATCCTTTTTTTGGTCTTTAAGTATCTTTTCTTGTTGACTTTGACCGCAGAAAGGCTTTTTAGTGCCTCGTGCCTGCATGGTTAGCTTGTCGTTATCATCCTTCTGGAATATCCCTTTCCTGCAAATCCAGCTGTAAAAAAGGAAACAAAGTTTCCCTCCCTTCTTCCCTCCGCCCTGCCGAATTAAGACTAGTTAACAGTTTTCTTGGTGCCTTGATAGGAGAGGCCTTGAAGCGCAAAGTTTCCGAATCCCCAATCCTCCACTTGGCAAGTTGAGGGGGGGGAATTTCAGGACTGAGACTTTTTTGGTTTCAGGCCCATCTTTGGAGAGAAAGGGAGAAGAAACAAAAATGCCTGTGTCCTGCAAGTGGGAAGTTTGACTCCTGCCATGAATGAGCAGAGAGGAAACAACCCGTTATTGCTGCTGGAAATGTGAAGCAAATTTACTGGCCTCTGTTTGTATTTGTTAGTCAAACATTATGAAGACACAAGAATGCAAATCGTGCTAAGTAGTTCAGTAGGTTTTGATAGGATGCAAATTGCACTAGGTTGACATCTTCACGACTGTGTCCCACTTTGTTATATACATAACAAAGAATCTCTTGTGTTCTTGTAAAGATTCCGTGCAGGTTAATTTCCTTCTTTAGGTGGCTTCGTAAGAGTCGCACTCCCAACCCAGTTCATTTTTGAAATTAAGGCTCTATCAGTTGCTCATGTCACGCTTTTTCAGTCCTAAAGAAGATTCTATCGGTAAAGTTGCTTCTCTTACCCAGTGGCCCTCAGCATCATGGTCCTAGGGCGGTACTGACTGGGTAGAGAACTTTGAAATTCTGAGCAATGCAGTGCGTTGTGTGCTTTTGTGTAATATTGGAAAAAGCAACCAAAGAGCACTATAGAGAGAGATCAAATAACCTTCAGTGCTCTTTGTTCCGACCCCTCCGCATGCCAAACTCTTTAGGGCATTTTATGTATGGTCCTGTTGGATGTTTTGCCAGAAATTGGTGTGGTGTCTTAAACAGAGTGGTTTTAGACGGGTCTTAATGGTCTCTCTTAGCCTGTAAAGGGTTTTAAGAAGCAGTGGAAACTCAACTGACACCTGCCAGAGACGAATGGGGGACAAGATTATTTTTTTCAATCTGGGTGGGAGGGAAAGTTTTGTGTTGTTTATGGTTCTTTTTGCTCCTTTGGGGCTTAAGAGCGGACCGCAGACGTACGAGCCCAGTGGGTTTTTTGCAATCCGAGTCTTGTCTGAAAATCAGTCCTCCTTGTTTTTCGCCAAATATAAGTAAACTAGCACGGAAAAGGCGGATTAAGGTCTTGTAGTTTTAATCTTTAACATCGTGTAAAACTGTGTCAATTTTTGCTGGAAAGGATTTTTTACCCTTCTTTATTGCTTGTAACTTTGAATCTCACAGGCTGTGGGCGCAGAGGCGAGTAGTCCCTCTAGTCACATGAAATCTGAAATACCCTGTAAGCCATTTTACCATCCTGATTATACTGAGACAATTTTTTTATTTGTCTTAAATTAAAGCTTTCTTTCCTTTTAAGAACCTGATTGCCTTTTTTCCTTGTTCCTGAGGAATCCAAGGGATTTGAGTCCTAAAACTCACTCCACGGCATTTGGTTTGGGGGGGTGGGGCGGAGGAAAGCGAATGGGGTTTTAATTCCTCCTTGTTTTTAAGCATCCCAAAGAGTTCGGATCTGTATAGCTTCCCCAGAGGCAACCCAGGGGAAAGGGGAAGTCTAGGAGGGGGAAAATGGTTTTTATTTCCCCTTGTTTAAAAGACCCAAAGGGGTTTGGGTTTCACTTGGGGTTTTCCCAGGGAAGGTTTTTGGGGGAACGGAAGGTGTTTGCCAAACACTCTATTTTGGCTGGTTGGCAGCATACTAAAATTTCCAAGCTAGTAATTAACTTAAGTGATCATTGCAGGTTTCCCCACTTTTTTGGACACTAAAGTGTCAAAGTGAGGAAAAGAACTTGAAACATTGTGGCCTCCATACTGAATGAATGGTGCAGAACATGCGCTTGACCCTGACTGAACTGGCCACAAATGGGATTTCTTGGGCACCAGAAATCCTTCTCTTCGGCATCAGGCATATGCTGAAGGTTTTTTTGGAAATGACTGGCTCCATGCTGCCCCATTTATAATCCAAGACTATCTTAGAGTCAGAAAAACTGATGTCCCCTTGGGAAAAAAAAAAAAAGGCCCCCCACAAAACAAATAGGTAGAACCATCCTCCTATAAAAGAGGAAGCAGTGAGCTGACCAGAGGCATTAATCAACCTGTTTGAACCCCTACCATGCATGCAGGGGGCCCCTTAAAGTGAGTGACTGAATAAAGGGGAAGTTGAATATGGGTAACATTTGATAAGGTGGGCACCAAATTCTGCAGTCCTCCTATCTAACACTATTAGGTAAAAATAGTAGACTCACACCATACTGAGGCAGTCCTTTAAGCCCTGTGACTCATTTGAGAAAATAGTAATAAAAATCTAAGGAAACCAAATATTTGTTGGGGGGTGGGGGAAATTTCCTTGTTACTGCTTCAAAAGAAGCAATGTTGATAGACAGAGTAGCCAAAAAAAAAAAACTTCTGCTTTGGTGGGGCCCTCAAAGTAGGACCTGAGCCAGAGTTTGCATTTGTGGATAATATAAACTAGCAGAGCCTACAGCAAGTCAACCCCCGTGTTATGAATATGAAGAACTTTTTTCAACGTCTGCCACCGTTTTGACTGCTGTACAACTGATTGCTTACACCTATTCTGGTTCTATAGAATGTTCTTCCTACTGCACATCTCATCACCACAGTATACAGAGAAGTGCCCTGTGCAATAGGTCAAAAGCGAATAAAATTTCCTATGTTTGTGCAAATCCCACTACCTTTTTGTTAGGATGGGCTTTTTAGGCGAATAGGATACTTAGGAGTTGTCGATAGGGTGTTTGACCAGCGTCGAGA
>NC_133777.1:54748632-54766617 GCF_003597395.2 Chelonoidis abingdonii
GAAGAACGGCCAAGGAGCTCAGACTGACAAGTATGAGAGGGCTAGACATCGAGAGCCTCCTTACTGGCGTTGGTTAACGCATTGGGGTGTCTGATCTTCCCCAGGCAGGCGGTTATAATAAGCCAGCTCCGCACTGTTCCAAAAAACACCCAGACCAGCGCGATTAGCGTTAAGGAGGTAGGAACGGTTAGACGGCGCGACTCATGATCTCTTTAAGCGCCACCATTCAGCGTTATGGGCACATGGCGTGGGCCCTATGGAGATGGAAAATCAGCCAGGCATACAGCACACATCCGCGGCCACGTCCGGACCGATCTTGAGCCGTTTAAAATGGTGCCAATGGTCCACTCTGTACACGATGATGCACGAGCAGATCCATCGCGAGCACCAGAGTAGCCATGTAGGAGAACCGCCGTACGTGTCACCGAGGATAACAGGCAGACAGCGCTTGGCATGCACACAGACAGGGACCGGAAATGTCAGCGTATCTAAACGACCTGTACTAACGCACCGTTGCACAGCACAGCTCTGATTCTTGCAGGTACTAGGGCGATGTATCACCTGCAGTCTAATGACCACGGGACCCGAATCGCCAGAATCTCTCATCATTTGACCCCGGCCGCCTGCCTCACTTCTGGCCACTCAGCAGGTGCTGTCCACCCTGCCAAAACCCGCGCTACGGGCCCCCAGCGTTCATCTGGGGCCACCCAGCTATGTGCTGCAGTGACAGCGGTGGCTTCCCCGCAGCCCCTACCTTCGGTCACAACGGCATCGTCCCGCAAAGCACCCTGCTCACTGCGCCAAATGTTACGTGCCTAAGTGCTCTGCAGGGACGAGACGCGCACGCGCACACACACACAGTGAGTGATATGGCTTTTAATGAAGGTAAAGAAAACACACCCGCAACGGGGACTTTGCACGTTGCTAATTCAAAGCAGGGAACGAGTCCAAAGCAGCAAAACAGATCCTACTAAATATAACTTTATGCTAATAGCATGTAAAACAACTCATACATAGGCATGTGGGAGCTTTCCCACAACTAAACTATCTCTAATGGCAAAGGGCCAGGCTTTTCTAAACACGCCGGGCTTCCCAGGCTAAGCGGTTCTAACTGGCTACAAACAACATTTGCTAACACGCAGTACCCTTTAGTAACCTGTCCTTGAGAAGGCGAACAGCCTTAGCTAAACCACCGTGACAAAATCTTCCGCAGTCCCTTACAGCTGACTCTGTCAGGACCTACCACAAGTGTACAAGGTGCTGGTTTGCCTTGGCTTCCTAGGGGAAAGGTAACAAAATGACTGTTTTTACCCCTTATCTTTCTGAAGTTCCTTGACCCTGTTTCAAGATTCGGGATGACCTCACGCCCTTCTTGTGGCTTTCCCATCCCTCTGTAGATTATCTATAAAGAGGGCTTCCATAATGCTTGCTTTATATTGGAGATGGGTAGATAAACACCTTCCCTCCTATCTAGGGGCAGGGGAAACTGTTCCTCTTTGCATTTGGTCACAAATTTTAAAGCATATCAATGAGTATTCATAATCTCTCATACTCTGCATACATTTTACAATGACATTTATCACCAGTATGCCAGTAGCTTTCATAAATTGTTACTTGTTACACTTTTATAAATGATATTGTATACAATCAGGTGATTTGATTTATCATTTGAGGTTCAGACCCCCCACACACACGAGGCGCATGAGGTGGTTGGCTTTATTTACCTCTTATGTAAATGTACCTTCATTGTCTCTGCCTGATGACCAAGCTGGTCAGATAGACCAATATCCATTCTATTGTCTAGGGCAGACTGTGCGTATGCATTGTTTGACAAATGCCTCTTAAGAACATAATTTGAATGCACATCAATAACTTTGTACATGCACAGTACATATATTAATATTCTTGCATAATCAGTGAGGTAATTGGTTTTCCAGTGACTTATATGGCACCTTTTTTAGATACAGAATATGACCAGTGTGTTAGGTGTAGCATGTCAGGCCTGATAAGCTGCTGATACAGAATAGCGAACCGCTAATGAGCCTCTGTCACACTTGCTCATAGGTTTCCTAAGCTGCCAGCAGGTGGACATGTGTGCTAACGGTGGCTTTCAGAGCAATGTGATATATCATGCACAAATTAATTCACTCAGTATTGATTTTTCTTAAAGACGATTGAACATAGTGATTTTCTGCGTACTTTGAAAAGTACTTTTTGCCATTCTGTTAACTGACTTCACAGATTGTGGTCACTTTGTTAAACAGCAAATTCTTACTGGTCAGATAAGTCAGTCATGCAATTCAGTGCAGCAAAAGTTTAAAGCAACAAGCTAAAAATTGAAAACCACTCATAACTTTGTTTAAACAAAGAGCACAATGTATAACATTGATGAAATGATTAGAGAGCTTTCTTTGCAGAGAACTAAATTTAGAGAACTCTGAGGACAGAGGTATTCTGAATTCTGGTTTCAGTCCAATTGAACAGCCAAAAAAACAAACTGAGAAATTCTCCTCAAAAGGAAATGAAGCCTTGGGGTAGTCAACCTGGGAGGCTATCAGAGAGCTGCAGAGCTTGGAAGCCTTGGGTGCCAAGAGACCAGGTGAGCACACTGGCATATAATCTACCTGGCAGACAGGGTTTTGAAACTTGCCTGTGTTCCACTGGTACATCAGTGAAATTGGACCACCTCTGCAGTAAAGGAATAAGAATACAACTTTTTAAATGAAATTAATCAAAAGGTGGTCACTAAAGTACAATGACTTGTTGAATGCAGTGACTGAAGATGAAATCCACCTCTGTGTAGGGGACCAGCACAAGATCTATCAGTTAAGTAAGCTTTTTGCATGAGGGTGAATAATTTCCCTGAAGTTAGCTCTGTGCAAAATAACACCAGGAATGATTTGGGTTTTGGCTTGCAACTTGAGTTGGTAGAGAATCCATCTCTCGCTCCCTACATCTGGCTTCTATTCCAGCCTCTGAGTTAGAAAAATGACCACAAGCCTCCATAGTCCTGTCTGAGTTTTTGACCTCTGGATCCATGTGTCTGTGAACTAAGGGGGCTCCAATCCAACCTGAACAGCCCCCTAATTAAGTGCTGACAGAGTCCCTTACTATCATATATGGGGTGCAAGGCACCTGCGTGTCCCCCACCCCCAAGTGCTCCACTTGCTTCTCACAGAGATGCCATGAAAGGCTTAAGTGGCCCTTTAAGAGCTCTGCATACCTAGATCAAAGTGAAGTTCTAGTGCTTGGTAGTGCTGAGACTCTCTACTCCAGGTTCTACAGCATGTTAAGTTAAGATTACTGTTTAAGAACCATGTCACTTGCAGAGGGAGAGGAGATTTAAGGAATCATAAGGAAGTGAGTTTGAGCTAGGTATTAATATAACACATTTGTTGGTCCAGATTCTATTTTCCTGGGCACTTCTTTATAATAAACCATTTGCCTGCTGTAGTATAGGGAGCCATCACCTCAGGGTTGCACCTAATAATGGTGGGCATTTGCAGGGTAGGATTCAATTAACTGCAATAAATACACTCAGTTCTGTCCGAGAAGCCATTTCACCTCACCAAGGAAGACTTCACTGAACATAGTTTGTGTCAGAAGAATTCCCAGATCAAAAGGAAAAGAATGTCTTTGGGATATGGCAAGCAGTCTTCTGTAATTGTCATCGTGAGAGATGCCTGAGGCTATCTGAAACTTTCAACTCAACCCTGCAGCTTGTTTGTTCCCTGTTGCTTGATTTCAGGTAATTACAGTGGCATATGGCAACACTTTCAGTACAAACTGTTTTCGGGGATCTCTTCCCTTCTGCCTGAAACCTGGCACATAAGAATGCCAGCTTGGCTGCTGCTTTTTTTATGTACAGAATTTTATTGTAAATAGGTTGAACCATTTTGGATGTTGAGGTAGTTAACAAAATATGAGATGACTTTTACTCCTTATCTCTAAGACCTGATTGACCACCTAGGTACTGGTATTCAAACACACTTAGTGTCCTGTACTATGCCTCCAAGAAAAATTATTGTAGTCTTGACTATCTATCTTGATGGGCACCATTACAAAAAACTATCAAATCTAGCCTCTCAGGTTACTGGCTTGTCATAGCATGGTCACTGTTTCATGGAGTTTTTGGCTCTTATTTCTTCTCTGGCTGTCAGAAGCTGAGGCTGGGGATAGCTTTGCTTTTGCTTTGTGTTTTGAAGGGATGGCCACAGTTATGGTGAGGTTTCTGGGGATAGCACTGGGAAGCTTGTGGGGGTTTTTTTGTTTTTAGGAAAAGCAGTTGCGTAACCAAGCTGTTGCAATTCTGATACTGTTTACTGGAACTCTTCTTCTTTTTTCCTTCAAAGTCAAAACAACTTGTTCAAACCTTTCAAAATGTTTGATTTTTTTTTGGCTTTCATAATGAAGCAAGATTTAACTGAACCCCCAAAAAGTAAAACACAATGTTTTGGGTTTTAGGCCACTGAAGCAGAAAATCAATTATTCACCCAGCTCTATTGTGGGGTGCTTTAGAGACTATGTTAAGCAAGTAAGCTCATTATTCCATTAACATTAGTGCTTCAGATAATCACAATTACGCAATGGAAGAACTGTTAGTGCAATACACTCTTGTCATACAAACACTGTCCACAAATTGTCACTGGATAAACAGGGATTTTAATAGTAAAAATTCTCCACTGTATTGTATCTTTTTTTTTCCCAGTGACATTTGTATTAGTTGTGAAGAACTTGGGATCATGAGAATAGAATTGTTTTGTTAAATGCTAGAACTTACCTTGGGCTGGACAAGAAAAGCAAGCCTCCTCCCACTTTTTTTTCTTGAATATTCATTCAGATTTGTAACTGAATTTGCTTCGGCCCTGTTTTTTCCCCTTTTGTGTGAGTGTCTGTGAATAATTCAAAGGCTTGAGTTTTACTGGCAGAAATGTTCCCTTGCCCATACTGATCCCCCTCACCTGTCTCACTTGTGAGAATCTGCAATGGGACACTAAATTCCAGTGGAAAGATACAAGAATAGAAATGATAATGCCGCACCTTTTTGAATCAGAGTAGTGGGCTGAGCAGTGCTTGCAGGTAACCACCTCCTCTGACAGCAATTAAGCAGACACTCTCTGTTTTAGAGGTACAGGCCTTCTACACATGATAGGCACTTTATTCTGTTTTCATCACAAGTCTGACAAGAAACATCACAAGCTTCACATGAGCCTCCAGCATTTTTTCAAAGTCAACTCTACAAACAGAAATAAAAATGTGAAGAGACTGAACAAGGGCAGTTTTCATTAAGTCATTTGTCTCAGACTCTTAACTCCTCTAGGCTGCATTTCTCATTTGTTAATATAACTACAGCCTTCGAATGAAATCACTCCTCAAACCTGCTCCTTATTCTTCTCCATTATCTTCCTTCTTTCAGTAGACAGCTTACTAGGCAGCCAATTGTAAACTCTCTCCATGTTAAAGGCTCACAGCAAAGCCTCCCCCCCCCCCCCCCCCGCGGTATTTGGGTGGCTCTTCTTCCAGCATTAGCTAATTCTGGCAAATGCAAAGAAGCATCACAAAAACTCAGACAACAGATTTATTTTTCTTTAAGTTTATGAAATGTCTTAGGACCCCTACAATGGTTCACTCATATCCAGGATTCACTCTTCCCAAGCCTGTCTATAATAGTTAGTCGCAGTTGCATAGTTACTCCTGGAATCAATGATTCCTATTAAGCTCTTTGACTGGAAAAGAAAGTTGCAGCCATTAAAGTTCTTAGTAGTTCTGTATGTGGCAGCTGCTGAAATAACATTTATATTGAAATTGGGTTTTACAAAATCAGACAAACATCCTTGCCAGGGTGTGCTGTTCAAAATCTGCTCTCTCTTCCCAGAACATATGTAGCACTGAACTTTGTCCAAACTGTGTGTGCACTCCATGATTATAGGCACAGCTATAGTGTTAGTTGCCTAATGCTTCACATTATAACCCTCCTATTTGCTTCTAACTTAAATATTACCTCTCCCACCTTGTTGCTCCAACTTTACAGTACTTGACTTTGCAACCTTAATATTCCCTTAGCATAATTCTTTAATATGGGTATATAATTAGGACAAGTGTCCTGGAAACATCATTTACACCAACTATATCAAAGTTAATTATTGTCTGCACAAAACCTTTGGACTCAGTGGACGTTTTCTATCATCTGTCCTGAGGAGAAAGTGTTTTACTCTTTGTGTGGTACTTGCTGGATCCTTTATAGCTGTCTCAATTCAAGGAACACTTTCTCACATGTTGGAGTAAAGTGGTTCTGCAAGAATCTTGAGACAGTGTTCAACACTTGTCCTGCACAAAGACTATGCATAACCTAAACAGGAGTTATTTAATTAGATGGGAAAACCCCCTTTCTACCTACTGCACTTTCTATTTCCTAAGAATTCTGTTGTGCTGTAGTGGGGACTGTGATGTTACCCTCCCTACAGCGTGAGCACTGGCAGCCTCACAAAGACAGGAGCATGTACTGCTGTTAAAAACTTTCCTGTGAATCACCAAGGAGGCTGCTAGCCCTGCCCAGTCCTTTTGCTGAGTACAAGGTAAGTGTGTGGTCATGTTCCATCCCTGTATGGATGGGAATAAGGAAGGGAGACACCATGCTCCCTTTCAATTTCCTCTCTGGACTGGGCACAATTTTCTCTGAATTCAGCGCTCCTGAATTTAACCCTCCCCTGCCCTCCCGGGCCCTTGAAGATGTTAATCAGTTGAGCCCATTCCCTGTATTTAATTTACTCCTTGACTCCTTTTCCATTCTTGCTGTACAGAAGTAACTTATCCTTTTTTGGTCCTTAAAGTATCCTTTCTGTTGACTGACGCAGAAGGCTTTTAGTGCTCGGTGCTGCATTGTTAGCTGTCGTCATCAGTCTTCTGGAATATCTCCTGCAAATCCACTGTAAAAGGAAACAATTCTCCCTTCTTCCTCCCCGCCCCCGAAATAAGACTAGTTAACAGTTTCTGGTGCTTGATCAGGAGAGGCTTGAGCTGCAAAGTTCCGATGCAAACTCCCACTTGCAAGTTGAGGGGGATTCAGGACTGAGACTTTTTTGGTTCAGGCCCATCTTGGGAGAGCAGGGAGAAGAAACCAAATGCTGTGTCCTGCAGTGGAGAGGTTGACTCTGCTGAGAGCAGAGAGAAACAACCGTATTGCTGCTGATGTGAGCATTTTACTGCCTCTGTTTGATTGTAGTAAAACATTACATGAGACACAAGATGCAATCCAGTGCTAGTAGTTCAAAGTAGGTTTGATAGGATGCATTGCAAGGTTGACATCTTCCATCTGTCACTTTGTATATACATAACAAAGATCTCTTGTTTTTAAAGAGTTCTGTGCAGGTTAATTCTTTTTAGGTGGCTCGTAAGAGTGCACTCCCCAACCCCAGTTCATTTTGATAAGGCTTATCAAGTTGCTATGCAGCTTTTCTCCTAAAGAGATTTCGGTAAGTTTCTCTTACCCAGTGGCCTCAGCATATGGTCAGTATCCTGACTGGGTAGAGAACTTGAATTTCTGAGCATCAGTCTTGTTTGTGTAATTGGAAATACTAACCAAACACTACAAATCAAAACCTTCAGTCTCTCCACCCCTCTGCCCAAACTCTTTGGGCATTTATTGTATGGTCTGTTGGGATGTTGCCAAATTGGTGTGGTGTCTTAAACAGATGGTTAAGGGTTAATGTCTCTCTTACCTGTAAAGGGTTAAGAAGCCCAGTGAAACCTCACTGACACCTGACCAGAGGACCAATGGGGGACAAGATATTTTCAAATCTTGGTGGAGGGAAGTTTTTGTTTTGTTCTTTGCTCTTGGGGCTAAGAGGGACCAGACGTACACCCAGGTTTTCTCCAGTCTTTCTGAATCAGTCTCTTGTTTTTCAAAATAGTAAGTACTAGCCAGGAAAGGCGGATTAGTCTTAGGTTTTCTTAACTTGTAAATGTGTATTTTGCTGGAAGGATTTTTACCTCTGTTTGCTGTAACTTTGAATCTCAGGCTGTGGCAGGGGGAGTCCCTCTAGTCTACATGAATCTGAATACCCTGTAAGCATTTACCATCCTGATTATACTGAGAATTTTTTATTTGCTTAAATTAAAAGCTTTCTTTCTTTTTAAGAACCTGATTGGCTTTTTTCCTTGTTCTGGAATCCAAGGGATTGAGTCTAAACTCACCAGGGATTGGTTGGGGGGGGGGGGGAGGAAAGGAATGGTTAATTCCTCCTTGTTTTAAGATCCAAAGAGTTTGGATCTGTATAGCTTCCCAAAGCAACCCAGGGAGGGGAAGTCTATGGAGGGGGAATGGTTTATTTCCCCTTGTTTTAAGACCCAAGGGGTTTGGGTCTTGGGTTTCCCAGGGAAGGTTTTGGGGAACAGGAAGTGTGCCAAACACTCTATTTTGGCTGGTGGCAGCATACTAAATTCAAGCTAGTAATTAAGCTTAAGTGATCATGCAGGTCCCCACTTTTTGGACACTAAAGTTCAAAGTGAGGAAAAGACCTTGACATGTGGCCATACTGAATGAATGGTGAGAACATGGCTTGACATGACTGAACTGCAAAAATGGATTCTGGGCACAGAATCCTTCTCTTTGCATCAGGCATATGCTAGAGGTGAAACTGACTGGCTCCATGCTGCATGTATAATCAAGACTTATCTTAGAGTCAGAAAATATGTCCCCTTGAAAGCAAACAATAGGTAGAACATCTCAAGTGGAGCATGGGCTGACCAGGGCATCTCAACCCTGTTGAACTACATCATGCAGGGGGCTAAAGTGAGTGACTGATAAGGGAGTGAATATGGGGTAACATTGAGTGGGCACCACTCTGCAGTCTCCTTCTAAACTATTAGGTAAAAATTAGTAGCCTCACACCTACTGGGCATCCTTTTAAGACCTGTGACTCATTTGAGAAATCAGTATAAAATCAAGGAAACCAAATTATTGTTGGGGGTGGGGGAATTCCTTGGTTAATGCTTAAAGAAGCAATGTTGATAGACAGAGTAGCCAAAACTCTGCTTGGTGGGCTCAAGTAGGACTGAGCCAGAGTTGCATTTGATAATATAAAACTAGCAGAGCATACAGCAATAAACCCAGTGTTATGATATGAGACTTTTTCACGTCTGCCACCGTTTGACTGCTGTAAACTAGATTGCTCCTATTCTGTTCTATAGATGTTCTCCTACTGCACTCATCACCACAGTATCAGCAGAGTGCCTTCATGGTCAACATGCAGAATAAAATTTCCATGTTTGGCTATCCCACTCCTTTTGTTAGGATGGGTTTAGGATGTATTAGGAGTGTGGATGGGTGTTGCCACGTGAATCATTCCCACAGATAATAGCAGGGTACCTACTGTGAAGGACTAGCTCCTTTTGGAAGTTTCTGGTAGCTGTAACCAAATAGTGATCCAAGGAGAACATTCTCGTAGTCTGTAGAGAGCAGACAGATCAGTTGGCCTGATACTGAGAGGTGCTAAGCAGACAGCAGTCAGTGTTTTTAAAGGCTATGATAAATGGTTAATGGGGAATGGTGGGTATTCAGTATGTACTTTTCAGGTATCCAGCTTCTTACTACTACCACCACCTCATCACATAAACCATGGTTACCTTTACCACCACAACATTAGAAACAGAATTTACAATGAAATAGTGAATTAGTGTAAAATACAGGACTAAACAAAGACCCTCCTATCTTTAAAAACCTAAGCTTATGCATAAAAGTATAACAATGTTAGTCATACCTGTAGCCCTCATTGACTTCAGTGGGAGCTTAGATTAATAAACCAGTGTTCTCTAGCAATTTGGAAATGATTTAAAATACATTGCCTGTCTAACAAATGTTAAATCCTTTGCTATTCCTTGACCCAAAAACTCTTATGGGTTAGAAGAAAACAGCCACATGCAAACAATATTTTTATTAGCATTTACGCTTTGATTAAAGGCTCAAATGCTGGGTGAGATGGACTCAGTGGTGGGGATCCTAGCAAGACTGCATGGCTGCCCCAAGAGTGAGCGTGCATACTTGTGGGTACCATGCCTGCCTGGAAGGATGTATTTTTCAAACTGCGCTAAATCTAACAAGTGGACACAATTTCAGTGACTTGTAAGAAACTACACCTGCTTATCCCATGTCTGAATTTGTCTATATTACTGTCTTTTTTGTTCCTTGCAGTGATTGTCAGAGAAATGGATTCACTTTGTAAAATCTCATTATGAACTTTGATTTGAGAATAAGACTTGACAGTTGCTATAAAATCTATATAGTCCATGGAAGCCAGTAGCAAAATGTACCGCTTTTGAACTTTATAAGGCCAGATAATCAAACTGCCTACTAAATATAGACTCTACATAGCGTAACCTTTCAAAAACTTTCCTTTATGCAACAATTCATATCTCAGCCTTTGGATGCAGATTGTAGCGAAAAGGCACAAGGTACATTATTTTATTCTTCTGATCATGATTACAACATTCATGATAAATGCTACAAACAGATCTTGTTCTCATTATAATCCTTGCGCTTGCAGTTCTGGAAAGCTCATATGAAGTTCACTGTGTGCTTTCTTTCCTTGAGCTTGGGTTTGAGGTAGGGGTGGGTTTGAGAGAGGTTTAAACAGACTCAATCTTAAAGCTAACCACAGTAGAGTCTCCTCTGACTTTGTCTTAAACCATGCAAAACTGGATGTCTTATGGTTTTTCATAGCTTTATGATTTTGATGCGAGTTAGCCTGAAACCCAAACTTGTGAGTCTCGCATGGTTTCCAAGCTTTGTTGTGAGCATTTAGAATTGCTCTATTTATCAACACTCATCATGCTAAGGAGGGACAAAAATTAATTCATATGAATCTCCAGAATGCAGCTTTTAGGGTAAAAGAGATATTGTAGTTGTGTTTCCTTCCTAAAGTGTCTCATTTTTGTGGCATTTTCCCTTGAACTCCTACCATAACCAATTCCATCTGGCAGAAAGCACATCTTGATTCTGTCTTATTTACTTGCAAGAATTTCAATATCTGGCTTTTCTTTTTAACCAGATGTTTATAAAACAATCCAAAGACCTTTTAGAAATTACTAAATTATTACAGAAATGCCTGACCTAACTTAGGAGGCAAAGAAAATAGGATCACTAATTCTGACCTCACCTGATAACACGATGTGTAGTAGAAATTAATTGTAGGTCAAACTGAAATCTGACTTCTTAAACTAGGAAGCTGTTCCTTAATCTCAAGTGAAGAAGGCTAAAATGCACTGAAGCCAATGATGGGCTTGTGTCCAAAAGCAGAACTTGATTCAATGTACTTGACTGAAACTGGACCCTAATAGTCCAGTTTTGATGGTCCAGGTTTGAAAGTTATATCAGAAGTTTGCACTGAAAACCTCTAACTGTACTTAATGCTGCTTTCCTGTTTTGAGTTAATGTAAAGAGCTGGTCCTTAATATGAGAAGGCCTATTTGAACCAAATGAACTTTTTTAAAACCTCAAAGGACACAGACTTTGATTTCCTCCCCACACCTCATGGAGAGGCGACAAGTGCCAACACTTGTCCTATCAGTTAAAATCACTGACCAGAAGGAACTTTATCACTATGCTGCTTGGATTTAGGAGAGGGCAATATTTCCAAAGCATAAGCAAGGGATCCCCAAGCTGCTTAGCTTTGGTTAGCCCTAAAGAATATTATGGAGCTTGCATATTACAGCAGCTTCTGTCTCAGGTTTAAAAAAAGAGACTGGAACTCATTTTGTGTATTTTACCTGTCTAAGCTGGTAAATAACTCACTTCTTTTCATTAGTTACTCTGAGTTAATTTATTATAGGATTGGCTACAAATGTCCTCCTTGGTTTGATATCTGAGGTACAATTGACCTGGTATAAGTGACTGACCCTTTGGGAGTGGGAGTAACCTGAATATTGTGACCTTTTTGGTGTAAGGGACCATCTATTACAAAGGCAAGCTTGCCTATGTGGCAATATAGACTTAAGAGATCTGACAATTAAGGAAGAATAGAATTAATCTCATTTTCTAATAGCTGGTAGAGCATTACAGGGTTGGTAGGAGGGAAAAGCAATAAACTTAATTTTATCACTAAGGGGAGATGATGTGATTCTGGACACACCCATATGACAGATCTGAGTTGGGAGGTGTAATTTTCAGTCAGTTTTCATATGTTTTGCAAAACTTTCTTGTCCAGTTGAGAGAAGCATCTCCAATCGAAGTATTTATTTGAGCACCTGTGTAAGCCTCTCTGGAAGTCCATGGGACTGAAGCCTGTACTTGAGTGCTTTCCTGAATAATGGATCTTTAAAGATGCAAAATTCAATAAGAATAAAAAATACAATGCAGTATGGCCTAAATATAGTTAAGTATTATCAGTATTAGAAAAACGTCCATACTTAGAGTAAGGCACTTCTGTTTGTGAATCAGTAACATAGAAACAGCTTTACAAGGACAGTGTCATGTGACTACTGGTGTCAAAAGGACAAGCTTTCAGCAAGATGGCTATCATAGAAGTGTCTTCAAGCTTTAAATGACTACTGGCCTTTCTAAAGATTTCCCCCCCCCCTCCATTGCTCCCACTAGCCATATACCCCTCTGAGAGCAGAATGTGCCTGGAATTTTGATTTGTATTAAATCAATACAAGGTTAGCCTTTTCAGAACCTAAGAGGTACCTAGAGCAGGTACTAGCCCTATACCATGCTGTGCATCTGCCAAAACATTGTGATGATTAAGAGATCTAACTGCTGCTGTCTCAGCTGAGTCCCCAAACTAGCCTCTTGGTAACAGTTTTGGTTAATATTTAGTCTATTACTTTTACAGCAAAGAACTAGAGGGTCAGAAGGGACCACAGGAGTCCTCTAAAAAGGATTTCAAGTCACTTGTAGCTTGGCAGTGGGCTAGATTAAAGAGCAATCTCCTCCCTCCTAGAAAGGCAGCAAAAGAACTGACAAATCTCTGGAAGAGAAATAGTGGTTTGTGTGTTTTTTACGTTAGTTTTACATTTGAGCTTTTCCAACTAAACTCCAAACTTCGGAAGCTTCCCAGCACTCTGTTACACAACCACAATTCAGTCCAGGTACATAGAGGCTTCCAAACCTCCTTCGCGCAAGCGGACCTAGTTGTCAGTAAACTTTATTCTAACAAACAAGGCCTGATCTGTTGTTTTGCATTGAAATCCTGGTAAACTCATTCTTAACACCTTACTGGGAAAGCAGGTCTAAGTAGGTGACTGAGTTTCTCTTTAAAGAAACTCAGAACAAAAACAACCCACAAATATTAGTGAGGAAACATTCTTTCACCTGTGGATGCCTAAAATGTGTCCAGGTAAGTGCAGAGTGAAGGAAAAACAAATCAGTTATAGGGTTTGGTTTCTTGTGCACTCTACCAACAAGCAGCTACTGATTTGCTTTCAAGGAAGCAAGAGCAAGCTCTAACAATTTCTGCATGCATTTGATTTTAAAAGGTAAATTGGAATGATTCTCAGGCTCCTGAAATCTGTGCTCCATAATTTGTCAGATACTCTATTGTGCTGTTGTACCTAGATGTTCCACCTACATGGAAGTGAGAAGCAGAGAAATATTTTTTTTTTTGGCATGAACTCTTGACTTACAGATATTTTCCCTCTGCTATAAAGCTCTATGTAGCTCACTTTTGTCTGTTGCTCAGACATTATGTAGCTTTTTATTTTATTTCTTTTTTAATTTTCTGCAGCAGTTCTACCACAGAACTTGCTATCTGAACTTCCCTCTGAACTGGTTATAATGTGTCATAAACCATGCAAAGGTGGCTAACCATTTGGACACACATCAAACCCCCTCCAAGCTGATGGATCATGACAGGTCAGACAAGAACTATCACAAACTTAACACCACCAGCAATAGGAAGCTGGGAAGTTATAGTATGAGGGGGCGGCGGCTTTGTTATGCAGCTTGTACTGTGGTGAAAGAATACGTCAGTCGAACCATAATCTCCACTCAATACAGATCATTTAAAACAGCCCATGCTGATATCTGCTTTTAAAAATTAAATGAATAAAGATGGAAACTTCAAAAGGAAAGCTTTGCTTTCTCTAATAGTTCAAAAAATCAATCTTCACAGCCCTACTGGAAAATAATCCAGTATCTTACAATCAGTAAGAATCATTGATTATATTTGAGCTGATGACTTGAAAACTTGTCTTTATGATCTTAACTGAGGAACACAATTAACTACTTTGACTGACTTCTCCACTCTAGCTATGCTATAACACTAATGAGGTTGGACACCCCTCCCCATCTGGGATGCCATCTGATGTGCTGAGGTCTCACTGAGCCTACCCATTCCACCAACCTGGGCTTCCTCACGCCTTTTATGCTGTGCTAGGCCCTCAAGCCTTTGCAAGAGCACATACGCACAGGTAAGGCCACAGCTCTGTATGAGAGGGTTCAGTTCAGAGATTCACCCAGCATTCGTGTGCATGTCCCCTTTGGGGAATAAACCGCATGTAATGTCTTGCACTGTAGAGAAATCTATACAAAAACTCATAAATTCATCTCGTCCCTCAGTGTGGAAGAAGATATGCACAACTTCTTGCCTCCCAGTTATAAATTGCACAAACTGGGTTTTATAATAAAACCAGTTGACTGCCTCCAGTTTTTAGGTGATAAGGGATAGCAAACAGAACAAAGATAATTACTAAGCAAATAAAACACAACATGTAGAGTAAGCTTAAGATCTTAGACTGGATTCAAAAAGTAACTTCTCATCCTAACCATTGCATTTGGGGCAGATTGCAGAAATTTTTGAAGGTTAGCTATCCTGCTTGCAGCTTAAATCTTCAGACACTATATTCACAGACCAGATCCCTTTTTGCAGCCTGGGCTCAACTCTTTTTTTTTTCCTCCTCCTCCCCCGCAGGCCTTGTCCCAGTGTCTGTTTTTCAGATCTTTCTAGCTGTCATCCTGGGTGGGGATTCTGTGAAGAGTGAGCCACGATTGAGTTATTTCCCAGCCTTAAATAGAATTAATATAAGGTGGGAACCTTTTGTTTCCCAGTCTTCCACCAGCCCTCCTTTAGTGGAAAATCACTAAAGTCCAAGATGGTATTTAGTACCAGGTGACATGACCACTTGACTGTGTGTCAAGGCAATGTCACTATCTCTGTCCTTCCTGAGAAGCATCTTCAAAGTCTTACTGTTTCTTCCTAATAGCCCATCAAGGCTGATGGCCTGCTCTCTGGTGGGTGTTTCCCCAAGTGTGTACAGTTGTAATTGTTACATAGTTTATATTCCTAACTTTAGATACAGAAATGATACATACAAATTGGATAATCGCATTCAGGAAATCATAACATACAGAGCATTTTAATATGTGGCTTGCCTGAAAGCTAAACAACGTCATAGTTTATAGGCAAGCTGGGATTACTTCAATTGAAGTGTGTACCTTTTTATTTTATCAGAATGAAGGGCCCAGTCCTGCTCTCTTGAAGTCTTACCATATACAACACCTGCAGTTCAGTCAACATGTATTACACTGGTCTACAATTTTTGAGAAGTCGTCTCCTTCAGAGATAAAATGTGGTATTTATTATGTATTTTGATGTGCTGAATTCAAATGACAATTAAAACTGATTGGCTACTGTTTCTAAGATATTCAAGTTTTTACATTTTCTGTCTATGTATATTGTGTAGATAGTAGAGTTTAATCATAAATTGTAAACCTAGGTCTTTTCATGTGTTTATGGTTGCTTTACATGATATCTCACCTGTCCTGTTTATGTAACACTTTAAAAATCAGCAAAAGGTTTATAAATAAAATTTATTATGAAACGAAAGGCAAAACTATTATGTACATAGTTTAGTCCTATTGAGTGTCTACTCAGCGCTTCATGGCTTGTCTCTTGTATGTATTAAATGGAGCGTCTCTTGTCACTGTCCAGCAATAGCCTGCAAGCATTGATGGGCTCCATTTGCCCTGATAGTGTTTCTCCATTGTTGCAATGTCCTGGTGAAATTGCTCGCCGTGCTCGTCGCTCACTGCTCCGCAGTTAAGTGGAAAAAAATCTAGATGAGAGTGCAAAAAATGTATCTTTAGTGACATGTTGCAACCAAGGCTTTTGTATGCCTTGAGGAGGTTTTGCACCAACAACCTGTAGTTGTCTGCCTTGTTGTTTCCGAGAAAATTTATTGCCACTAACTGGAAGGCTTTCCATGCCGTCTTTTCCTTGCCACGCAGTGCATGGTCAAATGCATCATCTCGAAGAAGTTCATGAATCTGAGGACCAACAAAGACACCTTCCTTTATCTTAGCTTCACTTAACCTTGGAAATTTTCCACGGAGGTACTTGAAAGCTGCTTGTGTTTTGTCAATGGCCTTGACAAAGTTCTTCATCAGACCCAGCTTGATGTGTAAGGGTGGTAACAAAATCTTCCTTGATTCAACAAGTGGTGGATGCTGAACACTTTTCCTCCCAGGCTCCAATGACTGTCGGAGTGGCCAATCTTTCTTGATGTAGTGGGAATCTCTTGCACGACTATCCCATTCGCAGAGAAAACAGCAGTACTTTGTGTATCCAGTCTGCAGACCAAGCAAGAGAGCAACAACCTTCAAATCGCCACAAAGCTGCCACTGATGTTGGTCATAGTTTATGCACCTCAAAAGTTGTTTCATGTTGTCATAGGTTTCCTTCATATGGACTGCATGACCAACTGGAATTGATGGCAAAACATTGCCATTATGCAGCAAAACAGCTTTAAGACTCGTCTTCGATGAATCAATGAACAGTCTCCACTCATCTGGATCGTGAACGATATTGAGGGCTGCCATCACACCATCGATCTTATTGCAGGCTACAAGATCACCTTCCATGAAGAAGAATGGGACAAGATCCTTTTGACGGTCACGGAACATGGAAACCCTAACATCACCTGCCAGAGATTCCACTGCTGTAGTCTGGAGCCCAACAGCTAGACTAGAGCCAATCAACAATTGCAAGCATTTTCGTTCTCAGTGACCCAGAATTAGTAAAGTTTGACTACATTTATTTCAGAAGCATTTTGGCTGTAGAGCAGTGTTATAATTCAGTGCTATCAGACTATTTTGGGTGCTGTCCACATACCTGCCTATAGTATGACCAGGTCATTCAGTTTGATTTCCCTTTTATGTAACAGCATTGTCCTTCTATTGACACGCTTTGTTTGCAGTTGTTAGAGCTTCTACAGCCTAAGGCTGTGTTCTGTTTCCATACTATGGCATGTATGGTTTGTAGGGTGACCAGACATCCCAATAAAATTGGTACAGCTCCAATTTTGAGGGGTGTGTCCCACATCCAGACCAGAGTACAGTTGGGATGCCATTTGTCCCAATATTTTGTTTCCTGGACTTCAGTGGCAATTCGGTGGAGAGTCCTTGAGTCATGGATGGTCTTTGGCAGTATTTCGGCAGCAGGAGCTTGGTTTCGGTAGCAAGGTTTCGTACCCGCTGCCAAAATACTGCCGAAGACTGTCCACAACTGAAGGGCTCTCTGCCGAGCTCCCAGATGAGAGTGGGTGGGAGGGGATGTGTGTGCTTAAAAAAAAAAAAAAGCGCACTTCCCCCTGCCCCCCACAGCAATCCCAATATTTTCCCCTTAATATCGGTCACCCTGATGGTTTGCTAGCTCTAACTAGGCTATGAGGGAAGCTGGAATAGCTCCCTAGGGAATGAGCACAGAAGGCCCCATGGGGAAACCCTAGTGACAGCAAAGCTCAGGGAGGAAACTTGGACTGAGGTGGTTGTGTTGCTTTGAGGTTACCAGTACAGCCACACCCCTACCATAAGCCTTTCTCCCAAATCTGGACCTTAGCGTCCAAGATCTGGGTGCTTAGCATGAACCTCTAAGCTTAATTACCAGCTTGGATCTTATCTCGCTGCCACCAGACAGGAATTACAGCGCCTGTGTCACTCTGGTCCCCCAACTTTCCCTGGAGGGACCCCAAGACCCAGAAGCTCTGAGTCTTACC